>NC_057719.1:20305801-20314881 GCF_004010195.1 Chiloscyllium plagiosum
TCCAGTTTCCTCATTTCCCCTCCCCCCACCTTGTCTCAGTCAAATCCCTCGAACTCAGCACCGCCTTCCTAACCTGCAACCTTCCTCCTGACCTCTCCGCCCCCACCCCAGTCTGACCTATCACCCCCACCTTAACCTCTTTCCACCTATCGCATTCCCAATGCCCCTCCCCAAGTCCCTCCTCCCTACCTTTTATCTTAGCCTGCTTGGCACACCCTCCTCATTCCTAAAGAAGTGCTTATGCCCGAAACATCAATTCTCCTGCTCTTTGGATGCTGCCTGACCTGCTGAGCTTTTCCAGCAACACATTTTTCAGCTACTTACTACCTGACCCCAACTCTGTAAAAAATGCTGTTCCAGTAACATAATTATAAACATTACATTAATTTAATCTCAAGACCACACCGTCTCTGTCTTCTCCGCTGTCTTCAATCTTCAACTGCTAATCTCCCTGGATCATCTTCATTCTTTTTAGTGTGAGTACGTTTTGTATGAAAAGGTACCTTTGATAAAGAGTGTCTTCTAATTTCTTTGACAGCAAGGTGTTTGATGGGCAGTTCGTTCTCCGGCTCTGTGGCAATTGCTTGGCTGGTGGATGGCAGTTGCTCCCTCTCTCACTCTCACTCTCATTTTTTTTAACTTTTTGCTCAGTTAAAACCTTCTCTCCCTTTCTTTATTGGCTAGCTTCAGTTGCCTCATTTGCAATTTAAGTTTTTCTAACTCTACTGCACTTGTTTCTCTGATATACCTAAATGCTTGACCAACTCCATTACAATTTCAGCTTTCTTTTTGTCCCTGGTTAAACCCAATTTTACCCTATTTGTTAATTCTAAAAGTATATCCTCCCTGTGTCTTTCTAAACTTTCTTGGCAAATTTGACAATGTTTAGCAATGTTAAAAGCCATATCCCTCACTTTTTATTTAACCAACTACAAGTAACAAAAATTGAACAAATTTTCTCACTCTAAGTTTTATATAAAGATCTCGGGCACTAATCGCCAAGTGTTTAAATCTGCTGGGACCTTTTGTACACTAAATCTGTTCAAATCGGTCCAAATCCTGTATGACAAGCCCCAGATTTTTATGATGTGGAAGTCAAACCCCTCTGTTAATTAAGTAGGAGGAAATGAGGACAACAGATGCTGGAGATCAAAGTTGAGAGTGTGATGCTGGAAAAGCACAGCAAGTCAGGCAGCACCCAAGGAGCAGGAGAATCGATGTTTCGAGGATAAGCCCTTTATCTGGCTTATACCTGAAATGTCGATTCTCCTGCCCCTCGGATGCTGTCTGACCTGCAGTGCTTTTCCAGCATCACATTCTCGACTCTGTTAATTAACTTTTAATTCCAGACTTGATCTTATTTAAATTTTACCATCTCCTATAAAGTCTGACAATAACATTGAAATCAGTGTCAGTTGTTAAGAGTAATCTGATTCACTAATTTCTTTTAGAGAAGGAAGTGGTGGCTTATTGGATAGCACTGCTGTCTCACAGCATCAGAGATCTGGATTTGATTCCAACCTTGGACAACTGGCTGTGAGGAGTTTGCACATTCTCCCATGCCCGCGTGGGTTTCCTCCGGGTGCTCCCACAATCCAAAGATGTGGAGGTTAGGTGAATTGGCCATGGTAAATTGCTCATAGTGTTCAGGGATGTGCAGGTTAGGTGCATTAGTCAGGGGTACGTGGAGAGAAATAGGGCCAGGGGAATGGGTCTGGATGGGTTACTCTTGAGAGGGTCAGTGTCGGCTTGTTTGACCTAAGGACCTGTTTCCACACTGTGGGGATTCTATGATTCTATGATGATGAAATATGCCACTCCTACCTGATCTGCCCTATGTGTGACTTCAGATCCTTAGCAATGTCCTTTGCTCCTAACTGCACTCTGGCTAAATCATCTCGCATTTTCAACATTCATTCCCACCATCACCGAAGCAGTGTTGCACCATCTATAAATTTCACTGTAGAAATTCATCAAGAAGCGTCATTATGCCAAACCCAGGACTGCTATCATCTTGAATCACAAACACAGCAGATAAGTGAGAACACCTGCAAGTTCCTCTCCAAGCTGCTCACAATCTAGATTTGAAAATATATCACTGTTCCTGCACTGCCACTGGGTTAAAATCCTGAAACCACCTTCGACAACAGCATTGTGGGTGCACCTGCAGCAAACTGAGTGCAGTGGTTCAAGGGGACAGCTCAGCAGCACCTTGTTTTAGGGTTGGGTAATAAAAACTCGACCAATCAGCGGAGCTCATATCTCACAACTGAATCAAGAAACAGTTTCACTGAGCTGAAATCACCCTGTAAATTGCATGCAATTAGTTGATTTTGAAGGTCAAAGACATTCCCTTCAGTATTGGAGGGTCCTGCCTGTTTCCTCTCATGCTCCTGACATAACTGGAAACTGATTTTGAGGCACTGGGACTCTCCAGTGTGATTCTCTGAGCCTGACTGCCATCCTACCCACTCCAACAGCCTTCACATTATACAATCCAATGCACTATCCCTTGATGTATTTTCTCCTCCTGAAAACATTACTCACAAATCTCTGGTCAGAATTCTAGTTGTCACTTTTCTCCGCATCTGAACAGTCCATTGATATCTCCTTGCCTCTAATAGCTTTCTTCTTCACTATCGAATGCTTAAACAATTTTTGTAGGACTGAGAAATCGCAGGTACCACCTTTCTGAAGTAAATCCAAGCTGACTGCCCTAATGAATCCATGTCTTTATTCACTCATGATATGGGGTGTAGGCATACTTTTATCCAAACATACTTCAAATTAGTTAAAAACAATGACTGCTAATCCAGAATACTTCAAATTATACTAGTACAGTAGTATTGCAATGGTTAACGCTTCCAACTTTGAAGCAAAAGCATCCACAGGAGGACTGTCAGCATGATATGAGAGATCCATTAAAAGAGAAAAGTAATGATATGTCTGTCATCACGACACTATAGGTTGCCATTAATCCTGCAATTTTGCTATGAAGTTGCAACTCCCCTCTCCTAGTTAGAAAGAATACATTTCGATGGGCCTGGATCTGTCATGTATTGATTGATCAAGATCGTTATCATTGTATAGAATAATAGTGGTTGAAAAAATTATTCAGGCAAGATGATTACCATAACTTTTGTACATTGTGACACATTAATGTATTGTGGCAGAATTGAGCAGAAATATGACCAGTTCCTCAGTAATCTAAAATGAAGCAAGTATTGTGAAAAATATATTAAAGTCTTAGGGATATACAGCACAGAAATAGGGCCTTTGGTCCCACTCATCCAAGCCGACCAAGTTTCCCAAAATAAATTAGTCCCACTTGCCTGCATTTGGCCCATATTCCTTTAAACCTTTCCTATTCATGTACGGATCCAAATATCTTTTAAATGTTGTGATTGCATGCATCGACCACTTCCTCTGGCAAATCATTTCACAAATGAACCACCCTCTGAAAAAAATTGTCCCTCAGGTACCTTTCAAATCTTTCGCCTTTCAGCTAAAAATATGCCCCCTAGTTTTGAACTCTTCCACACAAGAGAAATGATCTTTGCTGTTCACCTTATCTGTGCCCCTCATGAATTTATAAACCTCTATAAGGTCACCCCTCAATTTCCCATACTCCAGTGAAAGAAGTCCCAGCCTATTCTTATAATTCAAATCCTCCAGTCCCAGAAGCAGCCTGGTAAATCTTTAGCATTCTTATTGTAAAATATACTCAGTTTTAAATTGATAATCCATAACAAACAGGGATGAAAAGCAGTCTACTCCAGTAAAGAACAGAGTTAAAAATAAGACAGGCGTTTTAATGTTTTATCTTGTGCTTTAAACTAATAATGCTCCATATAGATTGAGATACTGGTCTGATGTATCTTGGGCAGTAGCCATTTGCACTTATATATCCTGGAGGCTGTTAGCTCTTTATGTCTAAGCTCTTCACCTTCTCAGGTACTGTAATATTCCTTTATTTACAGTTCAGGTCATCATAAAGATCTCTCTAGCATGGTGTCAAAGACCTTGCTTTTCATGGAGACTGTGTCTTTTCTCTTACTTGTGTCAAAATCATTCAATTACCATAATTTACATGAATCTCATTATACCACGTTTCCATATCCGCCCCTGCCCCCCACCCCCAGTCAAGATTGTCTCTACATATTTCCAGTCCTTTACCCTTACTTACATATACTGTCTTTGCATCATTTTCATCACTAGGAATATCATCACCGCCATTATCACTGATGTCACCATTAACACCAACAGCCTCTCAAATGTTTTAACTGCAAATTCTGAATCTCGGAGTTTGAGATAAGGTCGGACTCTGACTGGATGTTTTATCTGGTTTGCTGGAATTCCACGTTGTGGTGGAGGTCCTGTACAGTGTCCAGAATAATTGGATCATCCTGTCCATTGTCTGATATGGTATGGGTAAAGCATTCCCATTTTCTGTGATTGTCATTCTCAGTTTCACTTCTTGGCTTAAGAAAAAATAACTGCCTTCTTATTCTAGCTGAATATCCCTTCAGATGTTCTGACAGTGTAGGCTGTCAATTAATCTGTTTGCTTGATGGCTGAAGCATCTTCACTTTCTGTATGACCTTAAGGATTTTCAGAGTTTTCTCCCTGTGCCTGGAGTTGTTCCCTCTCTGTCCTGATTTCTGCCTGCATAGTCAATTGAATTGTCTGTTCCAATGTCTGGTCCTCCTTGGATTGAAAGGAGTCTGACAACTTCTCATCCCTCACACGAACTACCATATGGCCTGTAATTCATTCAAGCCTCAAAACGGCATACCCATACAATCCAGTGAAATGTTATAAATCCATTACAAAGGCCTTCTTTGGTTATCCTGAATATTGAGATTGCTGTTTAAATCTCACCCATAATATTGTCTTATTACTGAATTTCTTTGGGACTAAAACATGCATCAAAGAGTTTAAAGCATGCATTAATGCATCATACTCCATAATTTTTCTCCCATGCTTTGTCTCATCACTGTCTACAGCATAGAAAAGCATTCTGACTCAATAGTACTGCTGAATTGCATTTATGCATTATGTGGTTCTGAAGCATTGACACTGCTGCTTCCAGAGCTCTCAATTCTGAACTCATTATGAACCTGCTGGATTTCAAATGGCTGCGGTTATAGCAAGGTTTCTATAGGAGCTGCCACCCTGACAAACTATTCAGCTTGACTGACCTGGATGCATACAAAGAACAAAGTACAGTACAGCCAAGACTGTGCTAACAAATGATGCATTTCTAACTTAAAAATCTTTAACCTCTACAATGTCCATATCCCTCTATTCACAGGGATGCCTATTCATATTTTTGTCAAGATGTCTCTTAAACAATGTGGGGCATTCCAGGAACTTACCACCTTCTGTGTAAAATGCCTACCTCTCATATCTCTTTTAAACTTTTCCCTGTTACTTTAAAGCAATGTCGCCTACGAATTGACATTTTTACCTGAGTACTAGTACCCTGAGTTCAAAGTTTGAGAGAAGGTTGTAGCTCGGGTGCTCGTTGTTGTGGTTCTGTTCGCCGAGCTGGGAATTTGTGTTGCTGACGTTTCGTCCCCTGTCAACTGACATCCTCAGTGCTTGGGAGCCTCCTGTGAAGCGCTTCTGTGATGTTTCCTCTGGCATTTATAGTGGTTTGTCTCTGCCGCTTCCGGTTGTCAGTTCCAGCTGTCCGCTGCAGTGGCCGGTATATTGGGTCCAGGTCGATGTGTTTGTTGATAGAATCTGTGGATGAGTGCTATGCCTCTAGGAATTCCCTGGCTGTTCTCTGTTTGGCTTGTTCTATAATAGTAGTGTTGTCCCAGTCGAACTCATGTTGCTTGTCATCCATGTGTGTGGCTACTAAGGATAGTTGGTCATGTCATTTTGTGACTAGTTGGTGTTCATGGACTAGGACTCATAGCAGCACACAAACCAACAGCCACTCTCAGACAACAACTCACCAGGACAAAGGACCCGATACCCAGCATGAACAAAACCAACGTATTGTACAAAATCCCATGCAAAGACTGCACAAAACACTACATAGGACAAACAGGAAGACAGCTAACGATCCGTATCCATGTACACCAATTAGCCACGAAACGACACGACCAGCTATCCTTAGTAGCCACACACGCAGATGACAAGCAACATGAGTTTGACTGGGACAACACTAGTAATATAGGACAAGCCAAACAGAGAACAGCCAGGGAATTCCTAGAGGCATGGCACTCATCCACAGATTCTATCAGCAAACACATCGACCTGGATCCAATATAACCGACCATTGCAGCAGACAGCTGGAACTGACAACCGGAAGTGACAGAGATAAACAACTACAAATGCTGGAGGAAACATCACAGAAGCGTTTCACAGGAGGCTCCCAAGCACTGAGGATGTCACCTGGACAGGGGACGAAGCATCTGCAACACAAATTCCCAGCTTGGCAAACAGAACCACAACATAGTACACTGAGTCCTTGGGTTTGATCTTCTTACTATCAAATGATCCTGTGTTCTTACTATCCAGAATATTTCTGATTTGTGGTAAGGCTTTAAAATTTTGAAGTGCATTTGTTCTGCTTTTGGAGTCTTGCCGCTCTATAAGCTTCTAATCAAAGCCTTCTGAGATGTTGGCCAACATAAAACATAGAACACAAAACAGTACAGCATAGGATCAGGCCCTTCGGCCAACTTATCTGTGCCGATCATGATGCCATTCTAAACTAATCCCACCTGCCTGCACATGGTCCATATCTCTCTATTCTCTGCATGTTCATGTGTCTATCTAAACGCCTCTTAAACATAGACTTTGCATCTGCTTCTACCACCTCGCCAGCAGTGTGTTCCAAGCACATACCATCCTCTGAATTAAATATTTACTTCGCATATCTTCCTTAAACTTTTCCACTCTCACCTTAAAGCTATGTCCCCTAAAGGCTCCAACGATACATCCTATCCATGCACTTTATAATTTTATACACTTCTATCAGCTTACCCCGGGCTTCCGACACTCTCGTAAAAACAATCCAAGTTTGTCCAACCTCTCCTTCTAGCTAATCCAATCCAATCCAGACAAAATCCTGGTAAGCCTCTTTTGCCCCTCTCAAAAGCCTCCATATCATTCCTATGGTGTACTGCACATGACCTTTCGAGTCTTCCTTCTTTTCACTAGCTGCAACTTCAATGTCTTCTGAGGTTGTGTCCTACTTATGAAGCCTTTTATTCACAGTTGTTTTCTCTGGAGTCCATTTTAACTTCTGATCCTCGCTCTGGAGATCCTTTCCCAAGACATCAGCATCCTGGTATACTGTGTTCTTTAATCCAAGATTGCCAATGGCACGTTGAAATACTGGTCTGGAATGTCTTCATCTTTGGGTATCTGTAATAGACTGGAACTGTAGCTGCTTGTTCCTTATCTCTAAGCAGAGCTGTTCATGCCTTATCTACAGCCTTTATTTCCATCTGTCCATATTAGGTTATCAAATACAGTGGCCTAGTCTAGTCTTTAAGACCTCTCTCTTGACATACTCATTCTAGACTGGTATCTGCCATTTTTCAGATGCCAGACTCATGTGATCAGTTACATCATCACAATTTACATGAAGCTCATATCACAATATGAAAATACAGAGATGAGGAAGTGGAAGAAATGCACTTGTTGTGGCCTAATCATCCACAAGGCTTTTAAAGATTCAACACAGTGTCCTTGCTTTTATACTTAGAACTTGCATTTATGAAGCCAAAGCATTGCTAACTGCTCTCTCAATGCATCCTACTACCTTCAACAAACTATGCGCATGAAGCCTCAGTTCCCTCCGTCTTTGCATATTCTTTAATAATGTGCCTTCTAGTTTATATTGGCACTCATTATCAGTTCTTCTAAAATGTATCACCTTGCGCATCTCATTATAGCTGTCAGCAGACTCTACCTGATGAGGCAATGTTTTTGTTATCCCTTTTAAGATAAGAAATTAATGGATAATATGTTATTAAAGGATCTAAGATATTTCTTACAGCTGGATGTAATATGCAATTAATACATTCACTCTCAGGCAGGTTTCTGAGCTCATGTTAAGCTACATTGTAACAAAGAACAGCATGATTGCAGCAGCTTCAAAAGCTTCCAAAGACAAATAATTTTTCCAAACAGATATACAGGGTTATAGATAGGCATGAGCTATACAACAGTTAAAACAAAGTTTGCAAGATGAACATTTCATATCTTTGCAGAATATTGAACGATTTGATTGTGTCGCATGTTTTCTGCTCCATCACAATCAGCATGGTTTGAACCTCATGAATTATGACTCCATTAACGATTGTATTTTTTGGTAGTCTTCCTAATGTGGGACCATTAGAAAAGTCATTCTCAGTCCTGTGCTGCAACATCTCCTGAGAAACTGTCAATAGACTCTTGTTATTGCGGAATGCAAGACATGGGTTGAAGTCCATGATTCTTGATATTAATCCTTACCTTGGCCTCATCTTCAAGATCTTCCTGGACATTTCCTGCATTTTTTGGATCATTAGTGGAATGGTTAGATGTTCTAATTCAGAGCTTTTGAACTCTCTTCCTGGAATCAAATATCACTTGTTGTATAAAACAGAACTGCATCAAATTTTTGAATAAATGGTCATGAAGTATTCACTGCCATTTAATTTTGTCTTCATTTTAGAAGTAGAGTGCAATGCAGTGTTTGTTGTTTCACTGGTTTAGTTTCTTTTTCCTTTTAATTTTGCCATTCCTGCTTCTGTTTTCCTTTCTTTCTGTTGTTGTAGCTCCTTTCCTGACCTTAGGCCATTTATGGAGTCATAGAGTCATGCGGAAACAGACCTTTGATCCAATTAGTCAGCGTTGACCATGTTCACAAACTAAACCATTCCCACTTACCTGTGTTTGGTCCATATCCCGTCAAACCTTTCCTAATCATGGACTTATCCAAATGTTTTTTAACTATTGTAACAGCAGAGAGCGGCGGGAGCTGGGCGGAAGTGAAGTCGGAGCGCAAAGCCGGTCGGGAAGGTAAGTAATTGTTATTTGAGTGGAGAAGGAACCCGAGACACTACACGTGT
>NC_057719.1:20315192-20358733 GCF_004010195.1 Chiloscyllium plagiosum
GAAGGATGAGGGGTGATTTGATAGAGGTTTATAAGATGATCAGGGGAATAGATAGAATAGACAGTCAGAGATTTTTTCCCTGGGTACAACAGAGTGTTACAAGGGGACATAAATTTAAGGTGAAGGGTGGAAGGTATAGGGGAGATGTCAGGGGTAGGTTCTTTACCCAGAGAGTGGTGGGGGCATGGAATGCGCTGCCTGTGGGAGTGGCAGAGTCAGAATCATTGGTGACCTTTAAGCGGCAATTGGATAGGTACATGGATAGGTGCTTAAGCTAGGACAAATGTTCGGCACAACATCGTGGGCCGAAGGGCTGTTCTGTGCTGTATTGTTCTATGTTCTATGTTCTATGTTCTATATGTTCTACGTACTATGTACTTGCATCCACTATTCCTCTGGCAGTTCATTCCAACACAAACCACTCTCTGCATAAAAATGTTGCCCCTCATGTCTTTTTTCGAACTTTCTCCTCTCACCTTAAAAATATTCCCCCAGTTTTAAATTCTCCCACCATAAGCAAAAGATCTCACTATTCACTTTGTCTGTGTCACTCATAATTATATAAAGCTTTGTAAGGCCATTCCTCAAATTCCTACACTCCAGTGAAAACAGTCCCAGCCTGTCCAACCTATTTTTATAAATCAAACATCCTGGTATTTTTATAAATCAAACTTCTGAACCCTATCCAAATTTAATAATATCCTTCCTCCAACAGGGCAGTCAGAATGTACACAGTACTCTAGAAGAAGCCTCATCAATGTCCTGTCAAACGACAACATGATGTCTCAACTCTTATATTCAATGGTCTGAGCAATAAAGGCAAAAATGCCTAATGCCTTCTTAACCATCCTGTCTATCCGTGACATAATAGATGTAGGTTTGGTCACTGAGCTGCAAGGCTCATTTCCAGACATTTCGTTACCCTACTAGGTAACATCTTCAATGGGCCTCAGGCAAAGCAATGCTGAAAATTCCTGCTTTCTATTTATATGTTTGGGGTTCTTTGGGTTGGTGATGTCATTTCCTGTGGTGATGTTATTTCCTGTGGTGAAGTCACTTCTTGTTCCCTTGCTTAGGGGGTGGTCGATGGGTCTAACTCAATGTGTTTGTTGATAGAGTTCCGGTTGGAATGCCATGCTTCTCAGCGAGCAAACGTACATCCAAAACCTCAACCTGAGCTACAAATCTTCTCAAAATTCACTAATCTGTGACATAAATTTCAAAGAATTATATATCCGAATGCCTATAGGGTTTTAGATTAGAAAGTCCATGTTTGCACTGGTGGATTTATTTCTCAAGGAAGCATAGAACATAGAACATAGAACATAGAAGAATACAGCGCAGTACAGGCCCTTCGGCCCTCGGTGTTGCGCCGATCCAAGCCCACCTAACCTACACTAGCCCACTATCCTCCATATGCCTATCCAATGCCCGCTTAAATGCCCATAATGAGGGAGAGTCCACCACTGCTACTGGCAGGGCATTCCATGAACTCACGACTCGCTGAGTAAAGAACCTACCCCTAACATCTGTCCTATACCTACCCCACGCCCCAAGTGCCTCAGTCTTTCCTCATACGATTTTCCTTCCATACCAGGCAACATCCTGGTAAACCTCCTCTGCACCCGTTCCAGTGCCTCCACATCCTTCCTATAGTATGGCGACCAAAACTGCACAGAATACTCCAGATGTGGCCGCACCAGAGTCTTATACAACTGCATCATGACCTCAGGACTCCGGAACTCAATTCCTCTATCAATAAAAGCCAGTACGCCATATGCCTTCTTCACCGCACTATTTACCTGGGTGGCAACTTTCAAAGATTTGTGTACATGGACACCAAGATCCCTCTGCTCATCCACACTACCAAGTATCCGACCGTTAGCCCAGTACCCCATCTTTTTATTACTCTTACCAAAGTGAATCACCTCACACTTAGCTACATTGAACTCCATAAAGTTATACTAAAGCAGTTATACTAAATAAAGAGTGAGTGTAGGCTTTTGTTTTCATACTGATTTGAAGACAGAAACTGACAGAACCAACTGACCTATGGACACAGGTCAACTTTATTAGTATAGAAAACTATTTTATTTAGTATTTTTAGAGTTTTCGTTGTTTTAAAATTTCGGATCAGGAGACTACCAGTTCATTTTCATTTTTAACAGAGTGAAAGGAGAGGGATACAACATTAACTGCTTCAGCATGGAGCTGTTCCCTTCAGTTTTACATGAAATTGTAAATTCAACAATTTTATTTTAAAATAAGGCACTGTTTATGGGCACAATGTTGGCTCAGTGGTTAGCACTGCTGCCTCACAGTACCAGAGTTCCAGATTTGATTCCAGCCTCGGGTGACTGTCTGTGGAGTTTGCACATTCTCCCTGTGTCTGTGTGGGTTTCCTCTGCGTGCTCGGGTTTCCTCCCACAGTCCAAAGATGTGCAGGTCAGGTAAATTGGCCACGCTAAATTGCCCATTGTGTTAGGTACATTAGTCAGAGGGAAGTGAAGCTGGGTGAGTTACTCTTCAGAGGGTTGGTGTGGACTTGTTAGGCTGAAGGGCCTGTTTTCACACTGTGGGGAATCTAATCTAACCTTAACAATTTCTTCTAACTTGAATTAACTTAGATTTGTATCAAAAAGAAATTAGCTTTTTCTTCTGGCTGAGTCAGTGCCTTCTCTATAGGTCTGTAGAGCTGTCTCTATTCATAGATGCTGATGATGCAGATTGTGTGGATATTTTAATGTGCTTGGTCTTCAGTTAGTTTTCCAAATGTCTGTTGCCAAGTTTAAAAAAAACAGCACCAGGTTTAATTGGGAACACCGACTGTCAGAGCGCTGCTCCTTCATCAGGTGGTTGTGAAGTATAAGATTGTAAGTCACAGAATTTATAGCAAAAATTTACAGTGTGATGTAACTGAAATTATATATTGAAAAAGATCTGGATTGTTTACAAATCCTTCCTATTCATATACCCATCCAGATGCCTTATAAATGTTACAATTGTACCAGCCTCCACACTTCCTCTGGCAGCCAATTCCACACACACACCTCCCTCTGTGAAAAGGTTGTCCCTTAGGTCTCTTTTATATTTTTCCCCTCTCACCCTAAACCTATGCCCTCTAGTTCTGGACTCCCCCACACCAGGGAAAAGACTTTGTCTATTTACCCTATCTATACCTCTCATGATGTTATAAACCGCTATAAGGTCACCCCTCAGCCTCCGACTCTCCAAGAAAAACAGCCCTAACATATTTAACCTCTCCCTATAGCTCTAATCCTCCAACCCTGGCAATCCTTGTAAATCTTTTCTGAACCCTTTCAAGTATCAGAACATCCTTCCAATAGGAAGGAGACCAGAATTGCACACAATATTCCAAAAGTGGCCTAATCAATGCCCTGTACAGCCGCAACATGATCTCCCAACTCCTGAACTCAATACTCTAACCAATAAAGGAGAGCATACCAAACACTTTCTGTACTATCCTATCTACCTGTATCTCAACTTTCAAGGAGCTATGAACCTGCACTCCAAAGTCTCTGTGTTCATCAACACTCCCCAGGACCTTGTCATTAAATGTACAAGTCCTGCTTTCCTTAAGAATGGCCAGAACTGCTAATCATGTTGTGAATTTTGCCTCCAGTAAGATATCTTTGTCTGATGTGGCTGTTGTTATATAGTTGAGACATATAGTTGAACAAGATCAGCCTTTCAACCTTTGCATTTGCAATGCAGTATAATTACACCTCAAAGACCCCCAAACAGTCACTCTAATGATTCTGAACCAGACTCTTGAATTACCAATCTCAGACTTGCGAATAATTAATTTCTAGACGCTCGCTTTACATCCTAAACAGCTCGCTTTACATCCTAAACAAAACAATTAAACAGTCATTCTTTACATTCTGAGCCAGACTTTTGAATAGCCAATCCTAGACTTGCGAATAATTAATTTCTAGATGCTAACTTTCTATGTTAAACAAAACATTTAAATATTTATTAAATACACAATAGGTTTAGCACAGAGAAAATTAAATAACATGGTAAGCTGATTAATGTCTGTGCTTTAAATATGAAGCATTTACTTTCAACCAGCCATTTACACAAAAGACAGACAGACAAGCAATCACATTTAAGGGATAAATAAAAGAAAATAACAAAACTGGCCAACCACTTAAATAACTTTCAGGATAAGCTATTTCACAGGCAGAAATGTGGACTCCTTCGCTGCTTTCCTGAAATATCAATCAGGGTCACCTTCTCAGTTGACTGAGGCAAAAACAAAAATACTTCTCATTCAGTTTTCTACACTTTGACCAGGGTATCACATTAAGCAGAGAGCTTTCAAATCTTTATGCTGTCTCAGCAGCAGCCCAGATCTATTACTCAGAAAACATAGTTTAAAAAACTTCAATTCTGTTTCTACCCTGATACACTGATTAACTCTTCCCAAGTCCAGAAATACCATTCAGCAACTGCCAACTGCTTGAACAAAGGGTCTTCTCCAGACTTGCCAGAGCTAATTCCCAGGTACATAGAATCATAGCGTCCCTACAGTGTATAAAGAGACCATTTGGCACATTGTATCTGCACCAACCCACTGAAGAACATCCCAACCAGATGAAGACCCCAACTGTATCCTTGTAATCCAGCATTTACCACGGCTAATCCAAATTAACCTGCACATTCCATTCACCATGGACAATGTAACACAGCAAATCCACCTAACTTGCACATCTTCAATCTGTGAGAGGAAACCAGAGCACTCGGCGGAAACCCACATAGATACAGGGAGAAGGTACAAGCTCCACACAACCAGTTGCCAAAAGCTAGAGATGACCCTGTCTCCCTGGTACTGTGAAGCAGCATTGCTAGCCTCATTAATAGCCATATTCTGTGTCAGCCTCATTAATAGCCACATTCTGCTATCTGCTTAAACACAATGCTCTTCCTGGGATTGTAATGTTTGCTCAAACCTTTTAAATCAAAGTTGAACCAGCCTGTAGGCCTGGCCTCACAAACAAACAATGCCTATTTAGTCTGTTGCTTTTCTTTTATGAGAAGCTATCTCAAAGTCCCCCAGTCATTTCCAGCTCAATGCAAAATTGATCAAAGAATAAAAGTGAAAATAATGAAAAATCATTGAGGATTCGAACACACTGTTTATATTATCTCTTATTACATAAGAAATTAGGCATCAGTTATATGGTATTTAAGGATCCAACAGATATTTATTGCAATGAGCTGTTATATACAATTATTACATTCACAGACATTTATGTGTCTGTGTTAAGCTAATTGTTTACAAAGAACAGCATAATTCAAGTGATCGGTTAAGACTGATTATGCAATCTTCATGACATCACATTATATAGTATGATGCAGTGTAAATATCATGAACACGTCTTCTACGATATACTAACAATAAGACCTAACACAACAAAATTCTAGCTCATCTGCCCATTCTACTTGCCTGTCTATATCCTGTTGTAATAAGATGTGATCATGTTTACTATTTACCACAAGGCCATGCTTGGTGGCATCAAAATAATTTAACATTTTATTCTGTACTCCAATACCCAAGATATTAACATACATAAAAAATCAATGTTTCTATCAGTGACCCTTAGAGAACGCTACTAGCTACCATACTTCAGTATTAACGACAATCATTTATCACAGCTCCCAGTTTCCTGTCCTTAAACCAATTTTTAATGACTTCCTTTTCATCTATTTTTACTGTATCCGCTATTGCTGCTGCCATGATGTTACTGCGACATTGTCAATAGTTTGTCTGAAAATGCAAATAACTTATTTTGTGCTGTAACCATGCTCTTTGCCTTCACAAGAAGATGTCCTTTTCGGTCTAAATTGCAATCACCCCACACTTAACTACCCTTTGATTATTTTTGTGTTAGCAATATATTTATTATTTAATGTTAGTCACTAATCTCTTTTTACTTTTTGTCTCTGCTTGGTATTATGTTCATTTCTTCACTTTTTTAAAATTTCACCATGCCTCCTTTCTTGTCTTCTTCAACCATCTATAACTTCAGTTATCCAGGGAGCTCTAGTTTTGGATTACCTTATTTTCCTTTCTTGGAAGTGTGTCTAATATATACCTGAACCATATCCTAACTGAAGGCTTCCTATTGTGTAATTGAAATGTTGCTGAACAATTTTTGAATCTAGTCCACCAGGACCAGATCCTATTTCAATTCACTGAAATGAGCTCTCCTCCAGCTAAATATTTTTATGCTTGACTGCACCTTGTCCTTTACCATTACCCATACCAAACTCAGTGATATTATCAGCGATATTATATATTTTTTGCTGGTTAACATCACTCTGAAAAGAACTAGGCCATTAACTTTGATGACTAGGATCACAAAGCCGTGCCGGAGTAAGAGGATAAAATGCCACTGAGGAATCAGTTAGGAATTCAGAAGTACAGTGAAGGATTAGACTTCTTATTAATTGCAAAATTCTACCAAGGAATGCTCCTGTTTTCCCATCTGGAAAAAATATCAAAATCACCTACACTTGCATTTTCATACTGAGTTCATTCAGTGCTTTAGATTTAGATTTTAGATGTTATTGTTATGTGTACTCAAGTACTTGTATTGCATACCATCTTCTTCTGGGCTCCTGCTATACTGTAAGCAGTGTTTTTAAAATAAGAACAGTACAAATCTGAAACAAATCAAAGATTTTACTTTCTCTATCGTGTAGTCTGTGAATATTGGAAACTCATATTTATTCTTTCTTGAGAATTTAAGCAGAATCGCAAACAAAAAGATTGGCTACATGTAAAAAAGCAATACTTTTACAATATATGATTAACTAAGTCTATGTTTCATGTTCAATGTTATTTTTGCTATTCACTCATGGGATATGGAGATCATGGACAGTGCTAGCATTTATGGTCCATTTCCAGTTGCCCTTGAGAAGGTTGTGATGAGCTGCCTCTGGAACTGCTATAGTTGATGTGTGGAGGAGACCCACAATGCCATTAGTGCACGAGTTCTAGGATTTTGACCCAGAAACATTGAAGGGTCACAATATATTTCCAATCCTAGATGGTGGGTAGTTTGGAGAGGAATTTGCGCATAGTGGTGCTCCCATGTATCTGCTACCCTTGTCCTTCTAGATGGATTTGGAAGATGCTGTGTAAGCATTTTTTCAGTGTGTCTTGTAGGTTGTGCACACTGTTGCGACAGAGAGTGGAAGGAATTGAAGTTAGTGGATCTGCTGCCAATCAAACAAGTTGCTTTATCCTGGATGCTGTCATGTTTCAAGAGGTTGCTGGTGATGGGGATTGTTACACCCCACCGGGGTAGGTAGTTCATTGGAAATCAAGTCTGCTTTTCCTGAAGTCATCTTAAAAGTCATAATACCATCAGACATAAATTTAAGATATGAAAACTGTTAGCAAGTTGGAGACTGGCCGTGTTTTGAATGGTCAACGACGCACAAACTCACCAAGAAAACAATTAATTTTTCTTTATATAGCATCATTAGGGACATTTAAAAATGTTTTACCACAACAGGATCATATTAAACAGCACAGAGATAGGTAATTTTATCCAAATAGTCCCTAACAGCATGTATGGTCAATTTGAGTCCTCTCCTATCCTTCTTCATCTAATACTAACCACCTGACAAAGGACCAGTACTCCAAAAGCTTGTATCTTCAAATAAACCGGTCAGACCATAACCAGGTGTCGTGTGATTTTCCATGTTGTCCGCCCCAGTCCAACACTGGCACCTCCACATCATCTAATTCAATCAGCTCAAAGCCTTTGTCTGAGTTAGTATTATCTCTCTTCTCCTTAAATAAACCTATATTGCAGTAAGTAACTCACCTCCTGACTCCCCAAAGCCTGATTACCAGTAACAAAGCACAGTGAGGAATGCTCTCTACTTGCCTAAATGAATGGTTTCCAACAACACTCATGAAGCTTAACACCATCCAAGACAAAATTATGAGGGACAAGGATAGGAGAAATAGACAAAGTCTTTTCCCTGGGGTGGGTGAGTCCAGAACTAGAGGGCATAGGTTTAAGGTGAGAGAGGAAAATCTAAAAGAGACCTAAGGGGCAACTTTTTCACGCAGAGGGTGGTACGTGTATGGAATGAGCTGTCAAATGTGGAGGCTAGTAGAATTACAACATTTGAAAGGCATTTGGATGGGTATATGAACAGGAAGGGTTTGGAGGGCTATGTGCTGGGTGCTGGAAGGTGGGACTAGATTGGGTTGGGATATTTGGTCGGCATGGACAGGTTGGATCGAAGGATCTGTTTCTGTGCTGTACATCTCTATGACTCTATGACTCTATGATGAATCAACCTACTTCATTGGCCTCTTATCCACAAATATCCATTTCTCCCACCACTGACACTCAGCAGCAGCAATGGGTATCATCAGTAAGATGTAGGGTGATTCCTATTGAAGGAATTTTGCCCAAAACGTCAATTTTCCTGCTCTTTGGATGTTGCCTAACCTGCTGTGCTTTTCCAGCACCACTCTAATCTAGACTCTGATCGCCAACATCTGCAGTCCTCACTTCTGCCTCATCAGTAAGATGCATGACAAATTCATCAAAGATCCTGAGGCAGCATCTTCCATGCCCATGACCCTCAGGAAGGAGAAGGGCAGCACACACAAGTAACACCACCCATGGGTTGAATGGTTTGTTAAAGAAAGTTTTGTATCACCATGATACTTCAAAGATTTATCCGTATGGAACACTTTTGGACAGTTCAATGTATTAAATGTGTGCCCAAGAATATATTTTTGTAGTGACTAAGAAGGAGAACAAATGCAACTGATTATATCCAGTTGGTTTTCTAGTACAGGTTCAGCTATGTGTCACATAGATTGATGGAAGTTTAGAATGCCATCAATCAGTACAATTCTATTTTTCCATATAAATTCCTATAATTCCTAAAACAGGCTTCTACAATCTATCAAAAAATTCAATAGCAAACCTAAATAAACAATAGTTATAACATCAGCAGATGGAAATTATACCAATCTAACAGAGTAAATGACCATGGCACAGGACAGAACATGATGGTATATCAGACAGTTGCCATTCAACTCCCACTGAGTAGGATATGAAAAAGCAATGTAGCTTTTAAATGTTTACTATATATATAAAGCTTGTTAAAGTGTGCATATCTATTTAATTTTAGAGAAAAGTGAATACAGCACCGATCCCTCAACTTTAAGTTTACAAAGCATATCTGAACATTTTCTATTATCCCTGTGCACAGTATTAGCTGAAAGCAATGTCCCATGCAGAGATCTAGCAATGCCCATCATAAAACAGGAACATAGCATATTGCTTTTGTGTACTGAAACACTTTCAAGATTATGCATTTGGCATACAACAACATTCTATCAGCAAAAAACCTAAAGCAGTTCCTACTGTGTTTACTGCATCCTGCAGTCAAATTAATGGCAACACCACATGAATAGCTGCTGTCCTTATTCAATGTTACTGACCTGGCAATGTAGAAAGGAGTACAGTTCTGCTTATAGAGACACTACCACTTGTACCATCTGAAAAGGAAATTAAGAATGAACAAAAACACTTTGGCCTAACAGATTCTCAAATATGCTGAAACAAAAACAAAACAATGCCACAAAAAAACACTCAACAAATCATGCAGCATTGATAAATCATTAAACATAATTAATGCCTCATGTTGAGAACATTTCTTTAGAAATTACACTCTACTGATATCAATTGTAAAGTTAATTTATACATTTTGTACTGCCACCTTAGGCGGTTTATGGACCTGGATCTATCTTAACAGAAGCATGCACCATCTCTAACTGAGACTATCTTTGTTTAAAATGAATACATCCTTTAAATAAAAAGCAGAACTAAATCCATTCTGGTGTCTCCAGGCATCTCAGTTGACCAATGATCATTGATCATTTGTAACAGCTCTGTGGGTTAACAGCACTCCAAAGACTTCAATGGTCGAAGAAGGCACCTCACCAACACTTTCTCCAGGGCAGTTAGAGATGGACAATAAATGCTGGGCCCAGACAGTGACAATCACATCCTGTGAACAAACAAAAGAAGTTGATTGAATAATTACTCATCTTCCCATTTGACTAAGATTCATCAACTCACTTTAGTAGCCACATATGCTTAAGTTCTTATATAGAATCGTGGAATTTTACAGTACAGAAGGAGGCCATTTGATCCATCATGTCAGTGCCAGCTCCCAAAAGAGCTACAGTTAGTCCCATTCTCCAGCTCTATCTGGGTAGTCCTATAAAATCATTACTTTCAAATATATATTCAGTTCTCTTCAGAAACCTCCACTGGAATCCACCTTTACCAATCTCCCAGGCAGTGCATTCCAAATCCTCTGAGTAAAGAAATTTCTCCTCCTCTCACTCCAATCTCTCTTGCTGGCAATCTTGAAATTATGACACCTACATACTGACACAGCAACTATTGAATGAGAATATCCTTCTTTCCCTCTCTAAAGTGGTCATAATTTTTAGCACCTCAATAAGGTCACTTCTTAATCTTCTCCTCTCTTAGGAGAATGAGCTTAATTTCTCTAATCGTTCCTTGTATCTAAAATTGCTCATTTCTGGTATCATTCTAATAAATTCTTTGCACTCTCTCCAGAGTTTTAATATCCTTCCTTAAATAAGATGTCTAGAACTGAACACAATACTTCTAAATTGGTCTGACCAATGATTTGTTGAGCTGTAGCATCACTTCCTCACTTTTATATTCTGTGTCTTTATTTATAAACCCAAGGATCCTACAAGCCTTCTTAACAACTCTTTCAACTTGTCTGGCCACAGTTAGAGAATTATGCACTTTAACCCAAAAGTCCCACTGCTTCTGTATTCCCCTCAAAGTTGTACCACTGAGCTTGTATTGTCTTTCCATGTTTCTTCAACTGAAATGTATTACCTCACATTTCTCTGCATTGAAATTCATCTGCAAGGTGTCTGCCTATTTGGTCCCAGTGCCAAGATTAGAGTGGTGCTGGAAAAGCACAGTAGGTCAGGCAGCGTTCGAGGAGCAGGAAAATCGACGTTTCAGGCAAAAGCCCTTCATCAGGAATGACGGCATTAAGCCCATTTGGCCAACTTGTCAATGTCTCTTTGAAATCAGTCAGGATCATCCTCATAATTCACCCTTCTCCCTAGCTTATGATCATTTGCAAATTTAGAGATTTTGTTCTTTACATCCATTTCCTAATCATTTATCTAAATTAGGAAAAAACAAGGATCTCAACACTGATCTTGGGAACACCACTTGCAACTTGTTTCCAGTGTGAGAAATGCCCATCTATACAGACCTTTTGTTCTGTATCTTTTAGCTAACTTCTAATCCATGCTAACAAGGACACATCTATCAGTTTTCCCACTATTAATATCATGCTGACAGATCTATAGTTTTTTGAGTTATCCTTTGTCCCTTTCTTTAACAACAGTGTCACATTTGCTATCTTCCAGTGCCCCAGGACTAATCCAGCGTTCAGAGAGGGTTGGAAAATTTCTGTCAATGGCTCCACAAGTTTCTCAGCTAACTCTCTCTCTGATTTCTAAAATACAACCCATCTAGGCCTGGCAACTTCTCTAACTGCCAGTCTTCTGACGCCTTTTCTTCATTTGTCACTATACTGCTCAATTGCTCAACACCCACATTTTCAACTAAGTCATTGTCACCATCATCTAATTTGATTAAGACAGAAGCAAAGTATTCATTTCACATAAGATAGAAAAAAAAAGAACAAGCTGTAAATGCTGGAAATCAGAAACAGAAACAGAAATTGCTGGAAAATCTCAGCAGGTCTGACTGCATCTGTGGAGAGAAAGCAGAGTTAACATTTTGGGTTCAGTGACCCTTCTTCAGAAATGATGGTAACTAGGAAATAGTTTTTTTTTAATGCAGAACATAGGCTAGGGATTGGAGGTAAGGAGTAAACAATAGGTGGGAATAGAGCCCAAAGAGAGAAGAACAGTTGGACAGACAAAGGCGTAGATAATAGTCAGCCTAGAAGAATAACTGGCTGCTAATGGGGACTGCCAATGACTAACAATGGGTAGTGTGTAATAGCAGACCATGTGATAAGAAGGCCTGGTGTGTGGGGATTGGGGTGAGAACATGGGCAAAGGAGCTGCAAGCCCTAAAGTTGTTGAACTCAATATTGAGTCCAGAAGGCTGTATAGTTCCCAAGTGGGAAATGAGGTGTTCTTCCAGCTTGCATTGAGCTTCACTGGAGCTCTGCAGCAAGCCTAAGACAGAGGTGTTGGCCAGGGAACAGGGTGCTGAGTTGAAGTGGCAGGCAACTGGAAGCTCAGGTTTTTTTTGTGGACAGAAGGGGTGCTCTGTTAAAGAGTTAACCAGTCTATGCTTTGTCTCGAGGAGGCCACATTGTGAACAGCGAATGCAGTAGTCTAAATTGTGTGAAGTCCAGATAAAATGCTGCTTCACCTGGAAAGTGCGTTTAGCCCTTGGGTACTGAGAGGGGAGATTCACTTTGTACTTCTACCATGCACTCTGCTTAAGTGAGCAGCTTACCCTATTCCCTCCTAATCAGCTCCACTGTTTCTTTTACTAATCTTTCACAGTCAGATTTTTGAAGAACATTTTGCTATTGATTTAGTGCAGCTTACCATCCTTTTCTCACGTTTCCTCTTAGCCTCCCTGACTGCAGTCTTAGCCTCTCTCCCGCATTTTGGGTACTCTTCCTGATTTCTATTGCTATTATAATACATCACACTCCTCCCCTTTTTCCTTCTCTTCTCATCAATATTCTTAGTCATCCAGGCTACGGATACCATGGATACCATGTACTTATTTCTTTATGGGTATGTACTTAGCGTGCACCTTCTTCATCTCTCTTTTATAAATTTCCCATTTTTCATCCACCGTTTTATTCACCAATATGGATTTCTAAGCAACCTGCTCCAATTCAACTTTTAGACTCATAAAATCTGTCCTTTTCCAGCCAGATCTTAATTTTTGTCTGATTTTTGTCCTTTTCCAAGTTAATGTTGAACCTAATTATATTATAATCAGTGTTTCCCTAGTGCTGCCCTGCTCTGACATTCTCCTGCCTCATTTCCGAGGACGAGATCCAGCTCCACTTAGGAATGGGAATGTATTATTCCAGAAAGTTCTTCTGCCCACTTTGCAGGATTTCCTCCCACTCCATGTCCCACACTCTTTCTGTTTCCCAGTATTCACTCGGGTAATTTAAATCACCAAATATTACAGCCCTGTTCATCCTGCAGATTTCCATACTCTGCTGATGAATGCTGTCTTCTACTTCAACCCTACTATTTAGAAGTCTAATCCATGATCTGGTACCAAAGGATGACCCTTCTGTTTCTTCCCTTAAAACATGTATATTCAAATTCAGGTAGTGATCTCAGTTCAGGATTATGATACTATCTTCAACGTAGACATCTCCTCTTCCTACTCACCCTGTTTCTACTAAAGAAACATATAACCTTGGGATGTTAAGTATTTGGTTCTCTTCTTGCTTGAGCCACATCTCTGGCAATGCTACTTTGTCATATCCCGCCAGATTCTAATTCCCCAATTTTGTTCATAATACTCTATGCATTTGCATGCAGATAATTTGACCCTGCCATTATCTGTTCTTTGCCCACTGGTTGGGGAAGGGACCATTTCTTTGTTCACTGTCAACTCAAATTTTCCCTCCCTTCCTTTTCCCAATTCCCAATCTTCTCTCTTTTCCCCTGTCCAATTGGTCTAGGTGGGTTATTCTTCGAAGGGTCACTGTGGACCTGTTGGGCCAAATGGCCTGTTTCTACACTGTGTGTGAGGAGTTTGCACATTCTCCCCGCGTCTGCGTGTGTTTCCTCTGGGTGCTCCGGTTTCCTCCCGCAGTCCAAAGATGAGCAGGTCAGGTGAACTGGCCACGCTAAATTGCCCATAGTGTTAGGTGCATTAGTCAGAAGGAAATGGGTCTGGGTGGGTTACTTTTCAGAGGGTCGGTGTGGACTTGTTGGGCTGAAGGGCCTGTACCCACACTGTAGGGAATCTAATCTACACTGTAGGGATTCTTTGATTCTATGATACTTCCAAAAGTATGCCCATTCACTAAACCATCCCTCTACCTAACATGTTTTAATCCATCCCAACCACACTGTTTACTCTCTCAGACAGAAGATAAGTTTCATTTCCGTTCAGATGAACAGCCTTTTCTGAACAGCCTTCACCTTTCCTATAAGTGATCCCAATGTCTCAAAAATCTTAAATCCCTCCCTTTTACTCTATCCATCAAGCCACACATTCACCTCCCCAATGTGCTTTTGCCTAAATGGTGAGGCTCATGGCACAGGTAGTATTTCTGAGATTCCTAACCTGCAAATCCTGCATTTCAATCTACTCCATACTCCTGAAACTGATTTTGCAAGACCTCCAGGCTGTTTTTCCCTATGTCACTGTTTCCCGTATTAACCACAACCACTGGTTGTACACTCTCCCTTTCCAGAATTTAACTGAACCATTCTGCTATGTCCCAAACCTTGTACTCAGGAGGTCATCCTTTGGTACCAGATCATGGACAATTCATTCCTCTGTTATGGTGAGTGAACTGACTTCTCCCAGAATCCTCAGTCACTTCTACCCTCTGTTATATATTCTTCGTTTGATTTTTCACACACATCTCACTGATTAGTTCATTCGGGCACACATCTACTTCTTTTATTTCATGGTTGGTTCAAGTTTTAGTGGGATTACATTAAATGCAAGTGACTTCTGGCTATCTCATGTTTTATCAAGACTGCAATAGTCTATTCCTTACATCCCACAGTAACACATAGTTTCTCCTTGGTTACTGGATACCTTGATGAAAGTGAGAACTGCAGACACTGGAGATTATAGTCGAGAGTGTGTTGCTGCAAAAGCACAGCTGGTCAGGCAGCATCCGAGGAGCAGGAGAATCAATGTATCAGGCATAAGACCTTCACCAGGAAAACTGGATATCTTGTCCAATAGCTAATTTCTGTTAATGGTCCAATTTCACAGATTGTAATTGACGTGCTTTAGCCACATTAAAGTTATTATTTTATTTTTAGGAATGTTTAACCATATTTCCCCACATTCGAGATGAGATCAGAAGCCATAGTACACCATGTTGTAGTCATTTCACCTGATGAAGGAGCAGCGTTCTGGAAACTTGTGATTTCAAATAAACCTGTTGTACTATAACTTGGTGGCATGTGATTTCTAACTTTGTGCACCCCAGTCCAACACAGCACCTCCATATCAAGTCAGGATGAACATAGCACTCACCTTTTATTTTAAGAGCAAATTTTAAATTCAATTGCATTTACAAATAAATTTTACGAGGCCTTGTTTTTGGTGTCAATGGGACTCATCAACATTTGGTAAACCCAAGCTAAGTACAGGGGAGCTCTTGTGGCATGTGTTGCATCATACCCTCTGGAGCAAGAGGCCCAGTTGCAAGTCCCATCTATTCCAGAGCCGAGCGATAGCAGCTCTGAAAAAAAAGCAAGCAAACTATTGCAAATTCTCGAGATCTGAAATAAAAACAGAGAGAGTACTGGAGAAGCTCAGCAGACTTGGCATTGTGTGTACAGAGTGAAATTGGGTTAGCATCTTGAGTCCAATGGCTCTACTTTTAAATTTGGAATTAAACGACAAGTGACTAAACAGGAAAACTGGTGATTGAACCAATGGCAGATTGAGGTCTTTTCATGATTCTTAATTAACCATTTACAGGCCTTGGTTTGTGTAATGAGAGAAAAGTCCACCATGGACTTTCTTATTGACAATTTAATTGCTGAGGTGGAAAGTAGTAGGCGGTGCTGGATGATCCACCCTATTTGCCAACTTCCCAGACATTTATAGGGAAGAGTAAATCCCACTCACTTGCCCCAAGTTTAAAACTTGTACAGAATTATAATTGGGTCCCATGGCTTTAACACATTCCTGATCCTAATCAAATGCCACATACATAAGCTTTTCCTCAAGTTGGTTCTGTCTCCAATCATCCTAAATTGATGATCTTTGGTTCTCAATCATTCTGCCAATGCAAGTAGTTTCACTCTATTTAATTTGTGTACTACCCTTGTGGTCTTTAAAATCTCTACCAAATTTCTTCACCTTCTATTCTCTAAGTAAAACGACCACAGTTTTTCCAATTGACTAAAATTCTCTTCCCTGGAAGTATTCTGATAAATAATTTCCACACTCTACTCCAAAACCATCACATCCAGCCCTGCACACTGAACTGGATGCAATGCTCCAGTTGAGGATGGAACAGTATTTTCTAAAGCTTCAACAAATGTCAGTTTTACACACTGGGAGCAGCATTTTTAGAAGCAATGGGTTCTTGTCTGCTGGCTGAAGAGCTGGCAAGGGACCCATGTTGCTATTAATTGAGAACTCCCTGTATGTCAAGTGCATATTAAGTAATTAAGAGATCACTAGCTGGCTTACCCTGGAATCAAGGACTCCATGGGTGAAAAATCCCTTAAGAGCTACAGGTCAATCTAGCCTTTCTCTGTTGAAGCAATACCACATTACTGGGGGTAGATGACCGCAATTCAGCCAACAGACCCTCAAGATCCACAAAGATCTTGAGACCAAAGATGAGTGATGATGGGATTGGATCAATAAAAGTGATATAATTCAAAGTCATGATAAAATGTGACATAGGGGGAAATTGCAGTGATTCCTTCATCTTCTCAGCACTGGAGAATGCAAGTTATCATGGTGTGTTAGTTGAGGAGGAAGTGAATGTTTATGATGACGGATGGGGTATCAATAAATGGGTTACTCTGACCTATCCCTCAAATAAAATCCCTAAATGACCTGGGTGACACAGTGGCTCATTTGTTAGTACTGCGGCTTCCCAGCGCTAGGGACTAGGATTTGATTCCAGCCTCGGGTGACTGTCTGTGTGGAGTTTGGACATTCTCCCGTCTGTGTGGGTTTCCTCCCACAGTCCAAGGATGTGCAGATTCGGTGGGTTGACCATGCTAAATTGTCCAGGGATGTGCAAGATGGGTGGATTAGTCAAGGGAAATGCATGATTACAGGGATGGGTCTGGGTGGGCTGCTGTTTGGAGAGTTGGTGTGGACTTAGTGAATCAGATGGTCTGCTTCTGCACTTTAGGGGGTTCTATGATCTGTTCATTATTACTGGACCTTACTAACTGCATTTCCTACATTACAACATTGCTTAGTGTCGACACTTCAAACATCCTCTGTTGTCTGTAAAGTGCTGTGGAATATTCAAAGGTTATGAATGGTGCTATCTAAATGCAATTCCTTTTCACAGTTTTTAGTAACTGAATCTGTAGTGTGATTACTTTAACTTTTAATGTTTGAAAACCAATTCTAAGATTTAAATGGATTCTGCTTTAATTAACCTACAGAATTCCTGTTTATCTCTTGGGGCCTAAATCTCAGCAAATCCCATTACAAAATAAATGACTATTGACCAAACAAAAATTAGACTATAAATTACAAATTGATGAAAGTAAAAATTGGGGCAAAGGCACCCAATGTGTTTCCCGAAGCTCTGTTAGTACAACAATGATTTTTTAAAATTACTTCTGTTGAAATGTCGACACTTGACAGAAAATGATGCATTAAATTGAATGTATTGTTGAAGGCACGAAACATATGCATAATTGCTAAACTTTTGATCACTTTAACCTGGCTTCAGGCTGGAGAGTGTGGTCTGGGAATTGACCAGTCTTTTGCAAATTAATAAAAGCTTGAGACAGATATGTACTAGCATCAGAAAAATATAAACCGAGGTCTATCAAATATCAATTTATTGCAAATCGATTTCCACTAATGTCATCAAATTGATCCTGTTTGCCTTCGATTTCAAAGAAATGTTTCATTGTTTACTACTGTAATACAGACAGTCTCTGTTCAGAAGTTCATTAGCAAGTTGAGTTATGAGCAAGTCAGAACACAATGCAGGACAATGGAAAGCAATTGTTCATAAAGCCAGGAAACAGTTGTATGTCATGTCTTTAAAGTCACAACTATGCGTAAGGTCATGTTCGTAAGTACAAGTACTGATAAGTTAGATATCCATAATTTCGAGATCTGCTGTATATAAAATGCTGGACTGTTTTTTTTGAGTTTATATGAATAATGCGCTTCTGTAACATCATAGAACACAGAAGGAAGCCATTTGGTCCAGTATTTCTGTGCTGGCTGCATGGAAAAAAATATTTGAATTGTCCATCCCTCAGCCTTTTTATCCTCTTAGTCTGACAATTATTCCTTTTTTACCTTTTTATCTGGAAAAATAAACATTCCACCAAGATGTAATTGACACTGAATTGTTTTAACTGAACTTGATCAAATATGGCAACTTTGTACATAATGTACATAATCTGATGAGTTACATTTCCACCCATAAGCACAGCCTCCAGTGACTCTTTAATCAGAAGAATTTTTTTAAAATTCAAGATGGCGCTGACACTGGACAATTCTTTGCAAAACTCCCTACAGCAGACCTTATTCTAATATTACTTATAACCATTCTGCACTTTTAAATCTAAATTCCAGGTCAGTGAAAATTAGCTTGCTAATGCTGATTTTACTTTGCATGCATCCTGCTCAATGTAACCTGTCTTGCTCTGTCTAAGCATCCAAAGATCTGTATGAAGGGCTAATGAAGGGCTTATGCCTGACCTGATGTGTTTTTTTCAGCACCACATTTTTTGACTCTGATCTCCAGCATCTGCAGTCCTCACTTTCTCTCACTCTATGATCTGTATGTCCTTGTTTGCTATGATCTGCCTGTACTGCTCATAAGCAAAGCTTTTCACTGTACTTAGGTACATTTGACTACAATAAATCAAATCAAATCCTGAGCAGCAATCTGGCAGAGACCATTGCTCACATATTAAAGAGATGCTTTGTCTACTTTTAATTGCCATTGTTTATATTCAAATAGTCTCGTCACACTATTTGGGAACATTATAATGTGACTGTGTTAGGATACAATGTAATTCAGCAGTGATTACATTTTTGATTTCACATTGTGTTCAATTGTATGAATGTTTCCCATAAATGGATTACATCAGAAATAATCACTGTGTCAAGCCCCATTGTTATTTTATGCAAAGCCGGTTAAGAAAACTAAGTGTCAAGCGTGGTCTGCTGATTTGCAAATAACCCATCTTGATATTAATGTTGCACAAGAGCCTTTAGCCCCTGGTCATTTAACACTGACTGTCAGGATAAGTTTTAATTTTAAAATGATTAGATGTTAAGATTATTCTATTACAATCAGCCACAGAAATAAATCCCTGCAAGTTGTCAAATCGCTTTTGCAAACTGACACTTAGGCAATGAGAAACACCGAGCAGTTTCTAAAAAAAACACTGAAAACGACAAAGACAAGTTTTAAAATGTAAGACATTCTTCCAGTTAAATTTGTATTACTTGGCACTATAGAAAACAAAAGGTTCCATTAACAGGACATGCCATCCCCATGATGAGAATGCACACTTTGCCAACTTTGGAGGCTATGCCAATGTAAACCAGCGTGCTGTTGTGATGGCAAGACAAACTTCAACTAACCATTGTAAACTTCAATACAAGTTCAGCTAAAAGCATCTAACAGTTTTTATATATGACTGTTAAGTACTCTTGTGGGACAGTGGTATTGTCCTTCCCTCTGAACCAGGAACCCTAGGTTCAAATCTCACCTGCTCCAGAGATGTGTAAATATCTGCTTTTGCTAGCCAACAGATCTGTTGGGGTAAATAAAGGTTGTGATACATTTATGATCTCCCTTGCCTTGTGACAATGTCTAATATCTGGGTCTACAATGCCTTTCACCAGTTAGTAATGGCAACTCAGAGGTGGGCAGCTTATGGACACAATAAAAAGAAAAGTGAATCATGTGCCATCTGTCAGGGGACAGCCTGGCAATAATATGACAAAAATTATTAGGAAATCCAGATTAGTCCATTTTAGTTTTGTAACTCATTGCATGTAAGTTTCTCAACAGTATTCTAGTTGTGATGCAGCTGGTCAAACCACGCAGCTTTAACCAAAACACGGTTTATTTAAACACTACAGTTAAAACACAAACAAAATAAAGTGGAATTTAAGATAACTTAATTATTGGAAAACTTAACCAACCCAAGACAGCAACTTAACTAATTAACTGTTCCAGTCCAGTAATGTCCCATAAACACACCCCTTGGTAAAACGATAAATTCAAACACAGATTTTTATGGGCAGGACAGAAGAACATCCACAGAGATTTCAGACAAAGTCAGTTAGAAATCATTTAGTGAAGCTTTCAACTTTTCTGGTACTCAAATCATCTTGTGACTGCCACAGCTAAAATACAAAGGACCTTAACTGGGAGAACTGGCCACTCCCTTCCATTGTTAAACTGTTCTGAAAAAACCTAGCTCCCTAGACTCTTTAGCATCTCTGTCTTTACAACCTGTCTTCAAAACACCGAACTGAAAATAACCTTTTTTAAGTGACAGCATTGTCACAAAGTGGTAGAATTGGGTACAATTACAAAGACATTTGAATAGGTACATGGATAGGAAAGGTTTAGAGGGATATGGGCTAAATGTCTATTGGACCATTTCAGTTTAGGAAACCTGGTCAACATGGATAAATTGGGCCAAAGGGCCTACTTTTGAACTTTATGCCTCTATGATCAATTGTCCCAGAGACTCTCCAGAGGAAGGTCACTGGCTACTTCTTAACTACTTCAGCCTGTGCAGCTGAAATGACTGGGCTTGCCACATGGCATGGGCAGCCATGAGAGGTAGAATGAGACTCAGAACAGTCTTGATTGCCCAAGTAAGGAGGTCTACCCGATGCCTCCCCAATCTGATAAAATTTCAAACCCGTAGGGACAGGAAGATAGCCAGTGGGAAAGTCACCCACTGGATTTTTCATTTTCCCCTCCTCTCCTCCTCCCTGGCTACAAACTCACCAATAAGTGATCATAAATTGTTGCCTCGCAAACATTACACTTGAATCCAGATGGAACATTATTCCAAGAACTGAACCTTTGACCAGAGACAGTTGTTGAGTAAAGCAGAATATCCTCTCTATGCTGTATCTTTTTACCCTCCTACCAACACTAATGTTGCCTGAACTAGTGCAACCTCTGCTTTCAGGCACAACTGACTGCCACACTCCCCTGTCCCACTTCCCCAAGACGTATGAAATTCACCAGTCTATCTGGACAACAAGCACTTCACAGTTCATGGGACTAGGGATGTCACAGCAGCCGTGAGAATGAATTGCGCAGTGAGGTGGAACCATCTTCACGTCACCGAGATACTAAGGTGAAGTACAGCAGCCCCCAGATTGTGAATAGTTTCTATTCTGAGTCTGTTCGCAAGTCAATTTGTACGCTAATTGGAACACAATGCAAGACAATGTAAAGTAACGGTTTGTAAGTACAAGGAATGTTGGTGCTTCGAGTCTATAAATTATAACTTTGTGTGGGAACATGTTCATAAGTATGAATGTTCATAAGTCAAACTTTCATGAATTGGGGATCGCCTGTATTCATTTTATGCAGTTCTATGATCTCCTGGTAGAAAAGAGGGCCGAATCTGGCAAGCAAGGATCTTTAGCATGTTTGAGTTTTGACTCAACAGCAACTTCAGAGGCTCAGTCATGTGAGCAGAAAGCATATAGATTTTATTGGCAAAGACATACTCTGTGGTGAACTTACCACTGACTTGAGACTGACAGGTTTCCCTTAATCTGCAATACAAGAATATCTGGAAGAGAGATGTCAAGTTGACTGGGGTTGAAGGTGTTACATCCGAAGTCTTTGCTGCTGTCCACTGGCCCTGGATACAAGCTGTCAGGAAAAAGGGATGGAAAAAGAAAAGAGCAAACTCCTGAATCAAAGTAGCTAAGAAGCGCCATAATGAAATCAATTTGCCTACGACATCCTCTGAATCAAAGAACTGCAAACTGAAAACACAGTGAGGCAGTAAACGTGTGAAAAATGCATTTATTCAATTTGTTTACACTTTATGACCAAACTTTATAAAAGGCATTGAAAACATCCAAAACCCTAGAAAACTCAGTAATTTTATTCAGCTTAGTGTACTGTCTTTATACCAGAGTGTTACCTTGTACCATGTCATCAATGCAGACAAATATGGTTTTGGTGTTTTTGTGCTCCAGTGTGCAATCTAAGGACATCCTGATAGCCTTCCGTTCCAAGATGTCAGCCTCGTGCTTCAGAATGGTTGACTCTTTCATGGTGTCCGCCTTTAGCTTCATGCCACGGATTTCCATTTACTGACTTTCTCTCCAATCAATTGCAATCCTAACTTTCTCACAGATTCAGTTGCACTTTTGGATTCATATATTCTTTAACTAGGAGATCTCAATGACTCAGTGATGGCTCATCTAGCATTCCATACTTTGTGCTCTTATGTATCCTTACTCAGCTGTGTTGGTCAGTATGGCCACATGACAATCTTGCATATGTTCTGTTAATCTGGATTTAACAGTGTCGAATTTTGAATTATCATGTTATCTCCATCTTCTCAGCCCACTACTGTACTTATTGTATACCCATGACTGCATCACCAAATACCAGACTAATGCTGGTTACAACTCTGCTGATGACACCACCATAGTCAGTTTAATCTCAGATGGTGATGAAACAGACTACAGATGGAAGGTGAAAGACCTGGAAAAATGGTGCACTGAGAACAACCTAGCTCTCAATGCCAGCAAATCCAAGGAACTCATTATTGACTTTTGCTGGGATGATACTCATGGTCCCCCCCCCCCCCCCCTCCTACAATTAACAGCACCTGATGAAGGAGCAGCGTTCTGAAAACTTCAAATAAACCTGTTGTACTCTAACTCGGTGGCATGTGACTTCTAACTTTGTCCACCCCAGTCCAACACAGCACCTCCATATCAAGTCAGGATGAACACAGCACTCACCTTTTATTTTAAGAGCAAATTTTAATTTCAATTGCATTTACAAATAAATTTTACGAGGCCTTGTTTTTGGTGTCAATGGGACTCATCAACATTTGGTAAACCCAAGCTAAGTACAGGGGAGCTCTTGTGGCCTGTGTTGCATCATACCCTCTGGAGCAAGAGGCCCAGTTGCAAGTCCTACCTATTCCAGAGCTGTGCGATAGCAGCTCTGAAAAAAAAAGCAAGGAGACTATTGCAAATTCTCGAGATCTGAAATAAAAACAGAGAGAGTACTGGAGAAGCTCAGCAGACTTGGCATTGTGTGTACAGAGTGAAATTGGGTTAGCATCTTGAGTCCAATGGCTCTACTTTGAAATTTGGAACAACAATGAGGGAAACAAAGGGATTGCTGATAGAATCTCAGGAGGGAAAAAAGCAGGTAATGGGGACCATAAGTATGTGCAAATAGGTTGATTCTGCTGAAAGCTGCCCATGTCATGACAGGGCCTGGAATGTGGGGATGAGTAAAGAACATGGAATGAAAATCAAATTCAATATTGAGTCTTGAAGGCAGCCGAATCCCCAAGTGGAAAATGAGTTGCTAAAATGGATGGTGGGTCTGATAAAAACATTTTCATGGACAAAGCTCAGGTTTAAACCAAAGGCAAGAGTGTGGATTAGTGGTGCTGGAAGAGCACAGCAGTTCAGGCAGCATCCGAGGAGCAGTAAAATCGACGTTTCGGGCAAAAGCCCTTCATCAGGAATAAAGGCAGAGAGACTGAAGCGTGGAGAGATAAGCTAGAGGAGGGTGGGGGTGGTGGGGTTGAAGTGTTCCGAGGTTGAAGATGAGGCGTTCTTCCTCCAGGCGTCTGGTGGTGAGGGAGCGGCGGCCCAAGACCTCCATGTCCTCAGCTGAGTGGGAGGGGGAGTTGAAATGTTGGACCACAGGGTGGTGTGGTTGATTGGTGCGGGTGTCCCGGAGATGTTCCCTATAGCACTCTGCTAGGAGGCGTCCAGTCTCCCCAATGTAGAGGATACTGCATCGGGAGCAACGGATACAATAAATGTTGATTTACGGAAGTACAGATATGGGTGGTAGTCAAATTAAAACTGGCTGGTAAATCATTTTTTATATTCATATTTTATATAACAGAACACAGACAGAAACATCTACGGCAATTGAAACAGAATCCATCAAGGATTGCATAGAGGAAAGACACCGTGAGAGCATCAGTGGAAACATTTAAACTGCTTCCTGAAGCATAACGTTTAAAAAAGATGAGAACATGGAGGTAGGGGACATGAAATCAAAGCAATTTCACCAGAAAACCCTAAACAACAGAAAGAAACTTTAAAGTGAAAGGATCTTCGAGAAAATGTTTATATTTTCACTACAGTCAGAGCTTAAAAATAATCATGATTTGGAGATGCCGGTGTTGGACTGGGGTGTACAAAGTTAAAAATCACACAACACCAGGTTATAGTCCAACAGGTTTAATTGGAAGCACTAGCTTTTGGAGCGTCGCTCCTTCATCAGGTGGTAGAGGAGGGTTCAATGCTAACACACAGAATTCATAGCAAAAACTTACAGTGTGATGTAACTGAAGTTATGCATTGAAAAATTGATTGTCTGTTAAGCCTTTCATCTGTTAGAATACCATGATAACAGCTAACCCGAGAATGCAACTTTTTAAAAAACGTTTTGTGAAAGAAGTGAAATTATCACAGTATTCTAACAGATGAAAGGCTTAACAATCAATTTTTCAATGTATAATTTCAATTATATCACACTGTAAATGTTTGCTATAAATTCTGTGTGTTAGGATCGAGCCCTCCGCTACCATCTGATGAAGGAGCGACGCTCCGAAAGCTAGTGTGCTTCCAATTAAACCTGTTGGACTATAACCTGGTGTTATGTGATTTTTAAAAACAATCAAACTGAGAATTCACTCCAGGCCAGACTCTGTCAGCAAGTTTAACTTTAGGGAAATTTTTGAAGAAGAACAACAGCCATAACTATTTTTACTATTTTTGCATCAATCAGCAAACAACTTGGAAACGATAATATAGTACAGAAGATGAAGCAAATGTACTGAGAATGAAACTATTGAGGCAGTAGAGTGAAAGAATGTGGAGGTATAATTGATGGGATCAAAGAAAATATTTGATGTATCTCAAGACCTGGAAATAGCTGCAGCTGACAATTATACAACAGCTTCATAGAACTGAGAAGCTGATGCAATCCCGTTGACCTGAAACAATCTAAAAATGTCCTTATGTGTTTATATATGTTGTCATCTGGTATTAACCTTTAGCTTAGTGTGAATACTCTTGCCTTTAAGTCAGAAGGTTTTGAGTTTGAACTGTGACTTTCAAGTGCACCTGAAAAAATAATGACCAAGTCAATATCAGGAATGTCAGAAAGACAATGAATTATTTTGATATACACTGTGAAACAGTGGACATTTTAATCAATGAAACTGTTCCACTATGACATTCTTGAGTTATCAGGTACTGTAACAGCGGCATTGGGTTAAAACTTAATAGGAAAAGATCACCTTAAGAACATTAAACCTTTTATTACTTTTTCTTTGTGCTGAGTACTATCCCTTTGTAATTGCGAGCTTATGCTTGTATGTGGGCATTTTAGATAGATAGAAATTTATTGTTCCTTGTATTTGGTGCAAATACAGTAAAATGAATGTCATGTCATTTGATGTCTTGTCTGTTATTTTTCTAGTGTGAGTAACTAATAAACTCAGTCTTCCTTTCACTGAAGATAACCTTGTTTTTGTGTCTGTATTATTTCTGATTAACTCATTTATTAGATTTAAATTGGAGTGATATATAGCTGTGTGCCAAAAAGAGCATAAATAATGAAGGGCATGGAGAGAATAAATAGACAAGGTACTTTCCTTGGTGTGGGGAAGTCCTGAACTAGAGGGCATAGGTTTAGAGCGAGAGAAGAAAAATTTAAAAGGAACATAGGGGAAAATTTTTCATGCAGAGAATGAACTGCCAGAGGAAGTGTTGGAGGCTGGTACAATTATAACATTTAAAAGGCATCTGGATGGGTTTGTGAATAGGAAAGATTTAGAGGGATAAGGGCCAAGTGCTGGCAAATGGAACTAGATTAGGTTAGGATATCTGGTCAGCATTGACAAGTTGGACTGAAGGGTCTGTTTCCGTGCTGTGCATCTCTATTACTCTATGAGTTTATGATAAATTGAGGAGGTTGAAGAGAGTAAAGCTGAATCATGCCTCCTTTTCTTGGCCATAGAAAGTGTTTTCAGCTATTTATGCAATTATTTCTCTTATGTTACGACATGGACTTTGTGGCATAAACAATTGTGTTTATGCACTTGCTTAAAAAGTTTTGAATTCATTTGAATCTCAAAAATGGCATGGACTGCAGACTATGGTATGGCTGAGAAATACATTTTGCTAGCTTTTATAAAAAATTTTGGAATGGGATTCAATGCAGACATGTGAACGTAGATGTTTACTGCCCCAATTTCACTGGGCAGAAGTCAGAGGTATAAATGAATATATTAGTACAAGTATGTACAATGCTACTGTCAACCCCAAAATAACGGGGTAATTTAAATATAGCTCAGTTCTAGGCTAGCTTAACTGAACTGAAGTCCTGATGAGGGCCATACCAAAGCTTCAACTTAATTTCTCTTTCAACAAGATTTAATAGTATTCTTTCCTACCACTTTAAAAGCCACCCAATGTTTAGAGTTAAAATTCACTGAAGCAATATAATGTTTTCATTTTGCATTACCTTATACTTGGCCTTTTTAAAACAGGACATCAGACTAAGTGGCTGCATCATGGCACGCCAAATCTATAGTATTGTTTATAGCTACTGGGTAGCAATACAGGATGAATGCCACCTTTACTTATGTCATTTGTGATCAGTCATTGTCATTGGAAGGGAACCTGTGTTTTGAGTTATGTTCAGTCTCGATTTTTAACACAACAATAATTTTGAACATTGATCTAATATGACAAGCCTCTTAGTAATACCCTTAAAAGTTTGAGCATTATTGGTGGAGTGTAAATGTAAACATGGAACTTATTTGAATGCTTTTTAACAAATGACTTTTTATTGTAGATAACTTGTACATTTATTAAAACCTTTACATTGGGTTCCATACTGAAGTAAAGTAGCAATTCCAGGTAGCTGCTTTTGTTGTATAACTTATTTTGTTTTTTTCTTTCATTTTATAAGGCTTCAAATAAAATAGCTTTGAAAGTAAATTAAATGAATTTAAACTGAAATTGAATTGAATATTAATCTCAAATGTGTCTGCAGATGTGCAGGCTGAAAGTTCTTTTGAAATAAGAAATGGAAATATGATTTAATTAATCAAAGACTTCAGATATATGGAGTCCTTTCATACAAACAATGACTGACATTTTCTCCCACTTTCATATATTGTTAATATTCCAAAATATTTCTTCATTTTCATTCATGTCCATTGATTCATGTTTTATCAAGTGCTACAAATGTAATTGAGGCAGCTAAAGGCAGGTAAATGGTGTCATTTACCAACCTGATTCACACTGTTGGCTTCTAATGAGATCTGCTTCACTTCAAAGAGTATTTCATCTGATTCATCTTACTTTTTTTTTCTTTTTTTCTTTGATTTCTGTCCTTTTTTTCCTTTCATTTTTTTCCTTTATTTTCTATTTCCCTTTCTCTTTCCCTTCATTTTTTCCCTTTCTTTCCCATCTTCCTTTCCCATCTTTTTTTTCTGTTCTTTTAATTTTTTCTTTTATCCTTTCATAACCTTCTTTTCTTTCTTTCCTTCCATTCCTTTATTTTCTTACTTTTTGTTCTCTTCTTTTTTCTTTCTTTTTTTTCCCTTTCTTTTCTTTTCATTCTTTTCTTTCTTTCTACCTTGCTACCTACATGCATCAACTAAAATGGCTGTTTATCCATTGAACATTCGGGACTGCACTGGCACTGGAGCAGGTGCGTAGTAAAAGGTTGCGTGCGTAATGTATTTCTATTTCTTCATTCTAATAGCAGAAAGTCAGCCATTCTTCACAATGATTTGGAGATGCCGGTGTTGGACTGAGGTGTACAAAGTTAAAAATCACACAACACCAGGTTATAGTCCAACAGGTTTAATTGGAAGCACACTAGCTTTCGGAGTGTCGTTCCTTCATTCACTCTTCACCTGATGAAGGATTGACGCTCCGAAAGCTAGTGTGCTTCCAATTAAACCTGTTGGACTATAACTTGGTGTTGTGTGATTTTTAACATTCTTCACAATGGTCTCCTAATGGACATAGTTGCTCTTGGGAAAATCAGGCCTGTGGCCCTTACCATAAAATGGTACACATTAAAGTTGAAGCTGAGAAATGAGCTGCAGCGTAAAAACATGGTGCAAATATTACTCCTTAATATACTAACAATGGTGGCAAACAATATAAAACCACCCAACTTGTAAATCACTGTTCTTGTTATTATTGTATAAATGTAATTGTTGATTGCTTTCACAATGACATGTTCTCGAAGGAGCAACTCTTACAGGGAGAGAGTGCTTAGATTGGTTAAAAAAAAATAACAGCTCCAATAATTTCTTTGTCAACTGAAGGGCAGAAGTTTGAAGATTGAGGCCAGACTTGTGACCATATAAATCTGTCATTCATTTGTGAAACCGTCAAACCACAAGGTTCCAGTGAGAAATGAGCTGTTTTGTGACCAGCAGCCAAGACAAATCAATTCATTCAAATGTACCCGTCAAATACAAAGATCATCTACTTATCACATATTCAAGGCATCCAAAATGCATTTCAATTAATTAATATCGTTTGTAGCGCCAGGCGTTTTTGATTTGCAGGCAAATGCAAGTGCCAATTAATATTCAGTAACGGGAAATTGTGAGGTAGGTTGGTATGATATAAATAATTTATTTTAAATTCTAAAATAATATTGTTATTAATTTAGAACTTGGATTTGAAAACCAATAGATTAGAATACATTAGAATAGAAAAGTCTTTATTGTCACGATCACTCATTGAGTGAAGAGAAAAGTTTGTAATGTCGCCTCTCGCCATCTTAGGTATAGAGTACCTAGGTAGAGAGACCATAAGGGTGCCCAGAAGGCAGATGAGGCCAAGTCTCTGGATACTTTCAAGAAAGAGATGGACAGAGCTCTTAAAGATAGTGGAATCAAGAGTTATGGGGATAAGGCAGGAACAGGATATTGATTGTGGATAATCAGCCACGATCATAATGAATGATGGTGTGGGCCCGAAAGGCTGAATGGCCTACTCCTGCACCTATTGTCTACTATCTATTAATTGTCAGTTAATTATGAATCCTTTTCCAATATGATGCCCATGCCCACTGGCTTCAGAACATAAAGCAACGCTGCTTCCTCAGGCTGGTCTCTGTCCAGGACTCCTTCTGCTGCCTCTCCATCTCTGGCTCCGTGCCATATCTAGGACTCGGCCCTGTGCTCGCTCTGCTTCCCGTTCTGGGACCCTGCCCTGTGATCGCTCTGCTCCTCACTCTGGGACTCGGTCCTGTGCTCGCTTTACTTCCCACTCCGGGACATGGCTCTGTGCTCGCTCTGCTCCCTGCTCCGGGACTCAGCCCTGAGCTCGCTCTGCTCCCTGCTCTGGGATTCGGCCCTGTACTCGCTCTGCTCCCTGCTCCAGGACTCGGCCCTGTGCTCGCTCTGCTCCCTACTCCAGGACTCGGTCCTGTACTCGCTCTGCTCCCCGCTCCGAGACTCGGCCCTGTACTCGCTCTGCTCCCTATTCCGGGATTCGGCCCTGAGATCGCTCTAGCTCCCTACTCCAGGACCCGGCCCTGTGCTCACTCTGCTCCCTGCTCCAGGACTCGGCCCTCTGCCCGCTCTGCTCCCCGCTCCAGGACCCGGCCCTGTACTCGCTCTGCTCCCTACTCCAGGATTCGGACCAGTGCTCGCTCTGCTCCCCGCTCCGGGACTCGGACCAGTACTCGCTCTGCTCCCCGCTCCAGGTCCTGGCCCCGTACTTGCTCTGCTCCCTGCTCCAGGACTCGGCCCTGTGCTCGCTCTGCTCCCTACTCCGGGACCTGGCCCTGTGCTCGCTCTGCTCCCTACTCCAGGACTCGGAACTGTGCTCGCTCTGCTCCCTGCTCTGGGACTCGGCCCTGTACTCGCTCTGCTCTGTACTCCGGGACTCGGCACTTTACTCGCTCTGCTCCCTGCGCCGGGGCTCGCCCCTGTGCTCACACTGCTCCCCGCTCCGGGACGCGGCCCTGTGCTTGCTCTGCTCCCCGCTACGGGACTCGGCCCTGAGCTCGCTCTGCTCCCTACTCCGGGACTCAGCCCTGTGCTCGCTCTGCTCCCCACTCCGGGACTCGGCCCTGTGCTCGCTCTGCTCCCCGCTCGGGACTCGGCCATTTACTCGCTCTGCTCCTCACTCCGGGACTCGGCCCCATGCTCGCTCTGCTCCCTACTCCGGGACTCGGCCCTGTGCTCGCTCTGCTCCCTACACCGGGATCGGCCATTTACTCGCTCTGCTCCTCACTCCGGGACTCGGCCCCATGCTCGCTCTGCTCCCTACTCCGGGACTCGGCCCTGTGCTCGCTCTGCTCCCCGCTCNNTACTCGCTCTGCTCCCCGCTCCGGGACTTGGCCCTGTACTCGCTCTGCTCCCCACTCCAGGACTCGGCCCTGAGCTCTCTCTGCTCCCCGCTCCGGGACTCGGCCCTGTACTCACTCTGCTGCCCACTCCAGGACTCGGCCCTGCACTTGCTCTGCTCCCCGCTCCGGGACGCGGCCCTGTTCTCGCTCTGCTCCCCACTCCAGGACTCGGCCCTGAGCTCACTCTGCTCCCCGCTCCGGGACTCGGCCCTGTACTCGCACTGCTCCCCGCTCCAGGACTTGGCCCTATGCTCGCTTTGCACCCTGCTCTGGGACTCGGCCCTGAGCTTGCTCTGCTCCCCGCTCCTGGACTCGGCCCTGTACTCGCACTGCTCCCCACATCCAGGACTCGGCCCTGTACTCGCTCTGCTCCGGGCTCCGAGACTCAGCCCTGTACTCGCTCTGCTCCCCACTCCGGGACTTGGCCCTGTACACGCTCTGCTCCCCGCTCCGGGATGCGGCCCTGTACTTGCTCTGCTCCCTACTCCAGGACTCGGCCCTGAGCTCACTCTGCTCCCCGCTCCGGGACTCAGCCCTGAGCTCACTCTGCTCCCCGTTCCGGGACTCGGCCCTGTACTCGCTCTGCTCCCCACTCCAGGACTCGGCCCTGTACTCGCTCTGCTCCTCGCTCCGAGACTTGGCCCTGAGCTCACTCTGCTCCACACTCCAGGACTCGGCCCTGAGCTCACTCTGCTCCCAGCTCCGGGACTCGACCCTGTACTCGCTCTGCTCCCCACTCCAGGACTTGGCCCTGAGCTCACTCTGCTCCCCGCTCCGGGACTCGACCCTGTACTCGCTCTGCTCCCCACTCCAGGACTTGGCCCTGAGCTCACTCTGCTCCCCGCTCCGGGACTCGGCCCTGTACTCGCTCTGCTCCTCGCTCCGAGACTCGGCCCTGAGCTCGCTCTGCTCCCCACTCCAGGACTCGGCCCTGAGCTCACTCTGCTCCCAGCTCCGGGACTCGACCCTGTACTCGCTCTGCTCCCTACTCCGGGATTCGGCCCTGAGCTCACTCTGCTCCCCGCTCCAGGACTCGGCCCTGTACACGCTCAGCTCCCCGCTCCGGGACCCGGCCCTGTGCTCGCTTTGCACCCCACTCCGGGATTCGGCCTTGAGCTCGCTCTGCTCCCAGCTCGGGGACCCGGCCCTGTACTCGAACTGCTCCCCACAACCGGGACTCGGCCCTGAGCTCGCTTTGCTCCCGGCTCCGAGACTCGGCCCTGTACTCGAACTGCTCCCCACTTCCGGGACTCGGCCCTGTACTCGCTCTGCTCCCGGCTCCGAGACTCGGCCCTGTACTCGCTCTGCTCCTCGCTCCGGGACCCGGCCCTGTGCTCGCTCTGTTCCCCGCTCCGGGACTCGGCCCTGTACTTGCACTGCTCCCCGCTCCGGGACTCGGCCCTGTGCTCGCTTTGCTCCCCGCTCCGATACTCAGCCCTGTACTCGCTCTGCTCCTCGCTCCGGGACCCGGCCCTGTGCTCGCTCTGCTCCCCGCTCCGGGACCCGGACCTGTGTTCGCTCTGCTCCCCGTTCCGGGACTCGGCCCTGTGTTCGCTCTGCTCCCCGCTCCGGGACCCGGCCCTGTTCTCGCTCTGCTCCCCGCTCCGAGACCCATGCCTGTGCTCGCTCTGCTCCCCGCTCCGGGACTCGGCCCTGTGCTCGCTCTGTTCCCCGCTCCGGGACTCGGCCGTGTACTTGCACTGCTCCCCACTCCGGGACTCGGCCCTGTGCTCGCTCTGCTCCCCGCTCCGGGATTTGGCCCTGTGCTCGCTCTGCTCCCTGTTCCGTGATTTGGCCCTGTTCTCGCTCAGCTCCCCACTCCGGGACTCGGCCCTGAGCTCGCTCTGCTCCCTACTCCGGGACCCAGCCCTGTGCTCGCTCAACTCTCCCCTCCGGGACCTGGCTCTGTTCTCGCTCTGCTCCCCACTCCGGGACTCGGCCCTGTGCTCGCTCTGCTCCCCGCTCGGGACACGGCCCTGTGTTCGCTCTGCTCCTCACTCCGGGACTCGGCCCCATGCTCGCTCTGCTCCCTACTCCGGGACTCGGCCCTGTGCTCGCTCTGCTCCCTACACCGGGACTCGGCCCTTTACTCGCTCTGCTCCTCGCTCCGGGACTCGGCCCTGTACTCGCACTGCTCCCCACTCCAGGACTCGGCTCTGAGCTCACTCTGCTCCCCGCTCCAGGAATTCGGCCTTGAGCTCACTTTGCTCCCCGCTCCGGGACTTAGCTCTGTACTCGCTCTACTCCCCAATCCAGGACTCGGCCCTCTACTCGCTCTGCTCCCCGCTCCGGGACTCGGCCCTGTACTCGCTCTGCTCCCCACTCCAGGACTCGGCCCTCTACTCGCTCTGCTCCCCGCTCCGGGACTCGGCCCTGTACTCACACTGCTGCCCACTCCAGGACTCGGCCCTGCACTTGCTCTGCTCCCCGCTCCGGGACGCGGCCCTGTTCTCGCTCTGCTCCCCACTCCAGGACTCGGCCCTGAGCTCACTCTGCTCCCCGCTCCGGGACTCGGCCCTGTACTCGCACTGCTCCCCGCTCCAGGATTTGGCCCTATGCTCGCTTTGCACCCTGCTCTGGGACTCGGCCCTGTGCTTGCTCTGCTCCCCGCTCCTGGACTCGGCCCTGTACTCGCACTGCTCCCCACATCCGGGACTCGGCCCTGTACTCGCTCTGCTCCCCGCTCTGGGACGCGGCCCTGTACTCGCTCTGCTCCCTACTCCAGGACTCGGCCCTGAGCTCACTCTGCTCCCCGCTCCGGGACTCAGCCCTGAGCACACTCTGCTCCCCGTTCCGGGACTCGGCCCTGTACTCGTTCTGCTCCCCACTCCAGGACTCGGCCCTGTACTCGCTCTGCTCCTCGCTCCGAGACTCGGCCCTGTGTTCGCTCTGCTCCCCGTTCCGGGACTCGGCCCTGTGTTCGCTCTGCTCCCCGCTCCGGGATCCGGCCCTGTTCTCGCTCTGCTCCCCGCTCCGAGACCCATGCCTGTGCTCACTCTGCTCCCCGCTCCGGGACTCGGCCCTGTGCTCGCTCTGTTCCCCGCTCCGGGACTCGGCCGTGTACTTGCACTGCTCCCCACTCCGGGACTCGGCCCTGTGCTCGCTCTGCTCCCCGCTCCGGGATTTGGCCCTGTGCTCGCTCTGCTCCCTGTTCCGTAATTTGGCCCTGTTCTCGCTCAGCTCCCCACTCCGGGACTCGGCCCTGAACTCGCTCTGCTCCCTACTCCGGGATTCGGCCCTGAGCTCACTCTGCTCCCCGCTCTGGGACTCGGCCCTGAGTTCGCTCTGCTCCCCGCTCGGGACCCGGCCCTGTGCTCGCTCTGTTCCCCGCTCCGGGACACGGCCCTGTGTTCGCTCTGCTCCCCGCTCCAGGACCCGGCCCTGTTCTCGCTCTGCTCCCCGCTCCGGGACCCAGCCCTGTGCTCGCTCTGCTCTCCACTCTGGGACCCGGCCCTGTGCTCGCTCTGCTCCCCACATCCGGGACTCGGCCCTGTACTCGCTCTGCTCCGGGCTCCGAGACTCGGCCCTGTACTCGCTCTACTCCCCACTAGAGGACTCGGACTGGTACTCGCTCCGCTCCCCGCTCCGGGACGCGGCCCTGTTCTCGCTCTGCTCCCCACTCCAGGACTCGGCCCTGAGCTCACTCTGCTCCCCGCTCCGGGACTCGGCCGTGTACTCGCACTGCTCTCTGCTCCAGGACTTGGCCCTGAGCTCACTCTGCTCCCCGCTCCTGGACTCGGCCCTGAGCTCACTTTTTTCCCCGCTCCGGGACTCGGCCCTGTACTTGCTCTGCTTCCTGCTCCGAGACTCGGCCCTGGACTCGCTCTGCTCCCCACTCCAGGACTCGGCCCTGAGCTCACTTTTTTCCCCGCTCCGGGACTCGGGCCTGTACTCGCTCTGCTCCCCACTCCGGGACTTGGCCCTGTACACGCTCTGCTCCCCGCTCCGGGATGCGGCCCTGTACTTGCTCTGCTCCCTACTCCAGGACTCGGCCCTGAGCTCACTCTGCTCCCCGCTCCGGGACTCAGCCCTGAGCTCACTCTGCTCCCCGTTCCGGGACTCGGCCCTGTACTCGCTCTGCTCCCCACTCCAGGACTCGGCCCTGAGCTCACTCTGCTCCCCGCTCCGGGACTCGGCCCTGTACTCGCTCTGCTCCCTACTCCGGGATTCGGCCCTGAGCTCACTCTGCTCCCCGCTCCAGGACTCGGCCCTGTACACGCTCAGCTCCCCGCTCCGGGACCCGGCCCTGTGCTCGCTTTGCACCCCGCTCCGGGACTCGGCCTTGAGCTCGCTCTGCTCCCAGCTCGGGGACCCGGCCCTGTACTCGAACTGCTCCCCACAACCGGGACTCGACCCTGAGCTCGCTTTGCTCCCCACATCCGGGACTCGGCCCTGTACTCGCTCTGCTCCCGGCTCCGAGACTCGGCCCTGTGCTCGCTCTGCTCCTCGCTCCGGGACTCGGCCCTGTGCTCGCTCTGCTCCCCGCTCCGGGACTCGGCCCTGTATTCGCTCTGCTCCTCGCTCTGGGACCCCGCCCTGTGCTCGCTCTGTTCCCCGCTCCGGGACCCGGCCCTGTGTTCGCTCTGCTCCCCGTTCCGGGACTCGGCCCTGTGTTCGCTCTGCTCCCCGCTCCGGGACCCGGCCCTGTGCTCGCTCTGCTCCCCGCTCCGGGACTCTGCCCTGTACTCGCTCTGCTCCCCGCTCCGGGACTCTGCCCTGTACTCTCTCTGCTCCCCTTTCCGGGATTTGGCCCTGTGCTCGCTCTGCTCCCTGTTCCGTGATTTGGCCCTATTCTCGCTCATCTCCCCACTCCGGGACTCGGCCCTGAACTCGCTCTGCTCCCTACTCCGGGATTCGGCCCTGAGCTCGCTCTGCTCCCCGCTCTGGGCCTCGGCCCTGAGTTCACTCTGCTCCCCGCTCTGGGACTCGGCCCTGAGTTCGCTCTGCTCCCCGCTCCGGGACCCGGCCCTGTTCTCGCTCTGCTCCCCGCTCTGGGACTCGGCCCTGAGCTCGCTCTGCTCCCCGCTCCGGGACTCGGCGCTGTGCTCGCTCTGCTCCCCGCTCCGCGACCCGGCCCTGTTCTCGTCTGCTCCCTGCTCCGGGACCCGGTCCTGTGCTCCCTCTACTCTCCCCTCCGGGACCTGGCTCTGTTCTCGCTCTGCTCCCCGCTCCGGGACCCGGCCCTGTTCTCGCTCTACTCCCCGCTCCGGGACTCGGCCCTGTACTCGCACTGCTCCCCACATCCGGGACTCGGCCCTGTACTCGATCTGCTCCCAGCTCCGAGACTCGGCCCTGTACTCACACTGCTCCCCACATCTGGGACTCGGCCCTGTACTCGCTCTGCTCCTCGCTCCGGGACCCGGCCCTGTGCTCGCTCTGCTCCCCGCTCCGGGACCCGGCCCTGTTCTCGCTCTGCTCCCCGCTCCGGGACCCAGCCCTGTGCTCGCTCTGCTCCCCACTCTGGGACCCGGCCCTGTGCTCGCTCTGCTCCCTGCTCCGGGAACCGGCCCTGTTCTCTCTCTGCTCCCCAATCTGGGACCCGGCCCTGTACTCGCACTGCTCCCCACATCCGGGACTCGGCCCTGTACTCGCTCTGCTCCCAGCTCCGAGACTCGGCCCTGTGTTCGCTCTGCTCCCCGCTCCGGGACGCGGCCCTGTTCTCGCTCTGCTCCCCGCTCCGGGACCTGGCCCTGTTCTCGCTCTACTCCCCCCTTCGGGACTCGGCCCTGTGCTCGTTCTGCTCCCTACTCCGGGGCTCGGCCCTGAGCTTGCTCTGCTCCCCGCTCTGGGACTCGGAACTGAGCTCGCTCTGCTCCCTACTCTGTGACCCTGCCCTGAGCTCGCTCGGCTCTCCACTCCGGGACTCGGCCCCGTGCTCGTTCTGCTCTCTGCTTCCGGACTCGGCCCTGTGCTCGCTCTGCTCCCTACTCCAGGACTCGGCCCCATGCTCGCTCTGCTCCCTGCTCTGAGACCCTGCCCTGTGCTCACTCTGCTCCCTACTCCGGGACGCGGCCCTGAGCTCGCTCTGCTCCCCGCTCAGGGACTCGGGCCTGTACTCGCACTGCTCCCCGCTCCGGGACTCGGGCCTGTACTTGCACTGCTCCCTGCTCCGGGACTCGGCCCTGTGCTCGTTCTGCTCCCTGCTCCGGGACTCGGCACTGAGCTCGCTCTGCTCTCCGCGCCGGGACCTGGCCCTGTGCTTGCTCTGCTCCCCGCTCCGGGACTCGGCCCTGAGCTCGCTCTGCTCTCCGCTCCGGGACTTGGCCCTGTGCTCGCTCTGCTCCCCGCTCCGGGACTCAGCCCTGTACTCGCTCTGTTCCCCCTTCCGGGACCCGGCCCTGTTCTCACTCTGCTCCCTGTCCGGGACCCGGCCCTGCATTCGCTCTGCTCCCTACTCACGGACCCAGCCCTGTGCTCGCTCTGCTCCCTACTCAGGGACCCAGCCCTGTGCTCGCTCTGCTCCCTACTCCGGGATCCGGCCCAGTGCTCGCTCTGCTCCCTACTCCAGGGCTCAGCCCTGTACTCGCTCTGCTCCCCGCTCCTGGACGCAGCCCTGTATTTGCTCTGCTCCCCACTCCTGGACTCGGCCCTGAGCTCACTCTGATCCCTACTCCAGGACTCGGCCCTGTGCTCGCTCTGCTCCCCGCTCCGGGACTCGGCCCTGTACTCGCTCTGCTCCCCACTCCAGGACTCGGCCCTGCGCTCGCTCTGCTCTCCGCTCCGGGACTCGGCCCTGTGCTCGCTCTGCTCCCCGCTCTGGGACTCGGCCCTGTACTCGCTCTGCTCCCCGCTCCGGGACTCAGCCCTGTACTCGCTCTGTTCCCCGTTCCGGGACCCGGCCCTGTTCTCACTCTGCTCCCTGCTCCGGGACCCGGCCCTGCATTCGCTCTGCTCCCTACTCAGGGACCCAGCCCTGTGCTCGCTCTGCTCCCCACTCCGGGACTCGGCCCTGAGCTCACTCTGCTCCCTACTCCAGGACTCGGCCCTGTGCTCGCTCTGCTCCCTGCTCCGGGACTCGGTCCTGTACTCGCTCTGCTCCCCGCTCCAGGACTCGGCCCTGTATTTGCTCTGCTCCCCACTCTGGGACTCGGCCCTGTGCTCGCCCTGCTCCCCGCTCCGGGACTCGGCGTGCTCGCTCTGCTTCCCGCTCCGGGACTCAGCCCTGTAGTTGCTCTGCTCCCCACTCCGGGACTCTGCTCCCGGCTCCGGGACTCGGCCCGGTATTGCTCTGCTCCCCGCTCCGGGACTCGGCCCGGTATTGCTCTGCTCCCCGCTCTGGGACCCAGCCCTGTGCTCGCTCTGCTCCCTGTTCCGGGTCCCGGCCCTGTGTTCACTCTGCTCCCTACTCCGGGACCCAGTCCTGTGCTCCCTCTGCTCTCTACTCCGGGGCCCGGCCCAGTGCTTGCTCTGCTCCCCACTCCAGGACTCGGCCCTGTGCTCGCTCTGCTCCCCGCTCCAGGACCCGGCCCTGTGTTCACTCTGCTCCCTACTCCAGAACCCAGCCCTGTACTCGCTCTGCTCCCCACTCCTGGACTCAGCCCCATGCTCGTTCTGCTCCCCGCTCCGGCACTCGGCCCTGTGCTTGCTCTGCTCTGGGACCCAGCCCTGTATTCGCTCTGCTCCCCGCTCCGGGACTCGGCCCTGTGTTAACTTTGTTTTCCGCTACAGAGTTCAGTAAAGTGTTCGCTCTGCTTTCATGCTATTTCTTGGCTCTGTTGTTTGCCTTTGCCCAGGCTTCATTCGCGATCCATCTCCCTTGACTCCATTCTCCACGTGGTGTCATGTAGTTAAGAGTTTGATGGGAAGTAAAAGAAAAGTGTTGCATGAATGAGGAATATTTGATAGAGAGTGGAAAAGGAAACTCATGAACAGAATATCCCGGAGTGGAACAATTTTTTCTGCTGTCTCCTTTATTAAGAAGCCATTCAAATGTTTGTTTATGTGAAGGCAAGATTTTTAACAAACAGAAAGCCATTTTGATCATTGAACCATATGCAGCTTTTCCAAGTTAGCATGTGACTAAAGTTCAATAATTTGATCGGGGACATGGGAAGTTAATCTTTACAGAGTTGGGTTCTACGATATGGAAACAAATGGTCATGAGCCATCAATAGGATGCATACACAAGAAAAGCAATAATTTTACTAGTAGGGATATTTTATTTTAGTTTGCAGGTATCTCTAGACTGTGAGAATTGAAAAGAAATCCCTAGGCCATTAATGCTAGAAAGATGACTTCAGACCACTAGTGCTGAAAATAAACCTTAAATCTCCACACCAACCACAAACCATTGGAAATCGTCTGTCAGAAGGCATTCAGCCAAAGCACTTCCATGACTATTTGTAAAGATGCAGTGGAAATACAATGCAAGACCAGTATACAGGTGAATATTTCCAACGCAAAATTACAAATCCTGGTAAGGACATAGATATTTCTTTTGACCTGATAAGGTCATAGTGTCATAGAGATCTACAACACAGAAAAAGATCCTTTAACTCATTGTGTCTGAGCTTGTCTAAAATAACCATTCTATTCTAATTAGCTATTCTAATCACATTTTCCTGCATTTGGTCCATAGCCTTGTATGCCTTGATTTTGTAAGTGCACATCCAATACCTCTTAAATGGAATGAGGGTTTCTGACTCTTTCATCCTCCTAAGGCAGTGAGTTCCAGATTCCCACCACTCTCACAAAGATAAGGTATAATCCTCACATCTCCTCAAAACCTTTTGTCCCTTATCTTAAATCAATAATTTCTAGTCTTTAATCTGACCACCAAGGGAGAATATTTCTTCCTGTCTGCCCTAGCTATGCCTGTCATAATTTTACACATCTCAATTATGTCCACTCTCAGTATCCCTTGCTCTGTGGAAAACAACCCCATTCTGTTCACTCTCTGTGTAACTAAAACCCTGCAGTACAGGCAACATCCTCAGCATCTGTGCTATCACATCTCTGCAATAATGTGCATCCTAGAACTGTTCACAATACTTTAGCTGTGGCCTAACCAACATAACCCTCCTGCTCCTAAACTGTATGCCTCAACTAATAAAGGCAAGTATACTATATGCCTTCTTAACCACTTTATCTACCTGTCTTGGTACCTTATGGGACCAGTATTCCAAGGTCCATCCGATTCCTTTGAATCACCAGGGTTCAATTGCTTAATATTTACCCCCTTGCCTTATTTGTCTTTACAAGTGGATGTTATCAAACCTGACTTAAAAGATAGTCTCCATTTAAATCTCATTCATTTTGGCTATGTCCAAGCAGAACAGAGTCAGTGAGCTTTGTCTGGTGATAGTCAGCTGCAACAGCTCGAAGTGATCATCATCTGGAAGTGACCCGAAAACATATGACAGGTCCCTGAACCAGCACATTTCAGAGTTGAACTACGACTCTCTAGGAACGTAAGGCACACAAGTGATTATTCCCCAAACTCTACATTAAGGCAAACTACAGCCCTGGGCAGAGAAAATTCCCCAGACATAGCTGCGTGAATCCACCTACTGGTTTAGCATCAAAAAAACATTAACTAATTAAGTAATGAGAAATGTGTCGACTGCATCGAAGCCGACAATCAAGGGAACGTCATTCCACACAAATTCCATCTGGTCTATAGTGCAGGATTGCAACTGATATTTTCCATTTCCAGGAGTAAGACTACATTCCGTTGACATGGTGTTCCTCACCAAATTTTGTCGAACAGTTAGAGGACATGATGCATTCTTCCTAGGCATGTATAGGAAGTGATTTTGTCCAAAACAATAACTTTTTTCCTCACTTCCTTCAGTCTAATGGTCTGACAGGGCACACTGTGTATATAGTAGAATCTATAATAATTAAGTGTGAATTTGCCCACCAAGGTTTTTGGCTAGATATGCTAGATATGCTAGATCTATATATATATAACTTTTCTTTGAAAATGATTTAGCCTTACTGGCCCTTGTCATGTTTAGAACACAGATTCATGCAGTTCTTCCCTCCCACACCCTTATCACCCAATCACAAGTGTACAGCATATTGTTGGACAAAAGGGATTGAATGCTATTGGAGCATAATGAATGAGCATGTGATACTTGGAACAGAGAACTGAGATAAGAATACATGGGTATGTGGAAAAGTGCTGCATTTCAGTGTCTAGCCTAAGTCACATGACATTGTAATAAGCGATGATCAAATCCTGTGGAGAAAAGTGTGAAAGATCTGAACCGTATACGTTCAGTCAGCCATCACACAGGATGACAACTCCCATACTGAGAACATTGTGCCAGACAGCAAATGCGCACCTACAACAAATGATCCACATCAATCTGGGAAGACAAGCAGCACCCTCCAGAGTGATGCTACACAGCCGTGTCAATGAATTGTACAAGAACTAGATCAAGTTGTTTGGTGTATCTGCTAAAGGTCTTAAAGTATGGAGATAATGAATCTGTGGGCAACTTTGTACATGTTCATTAGAAAAGGGTTCCTATTTTTTACAGAAAAAAATTATGTGGATGTCACATTGTTACATATATCCCTTGCAAGCAGTGTACTTTTAGATGACATCATGACATGTGATGTTTCAAATTAAAGGCCCTTGCCTCACCTTCTGTAATCACAGTGCAGTGTGTAGTCATTGCTGTGTGTAGTGTTATAATTAGATGTTACAATCTGATCATTAATGATCTTACTTGAATGGTAGAGCAGACAAAATATTGATCTGCCTGAGATTGTTTAGAGAACTCTAAATAAATGTTTAACATAGAGCAAACTACAATCCTGCAGAATAAAAGCAAGTTAACAAGTTCTCATTTGGGGGAATGATTCTCTTCAGTTATCATTTCCTACTCAAAATCTGTCTGTTTTGATTGGAAGTTAGACCAGAAAAGATGGAGGAAGTATCCTCCATCCAGGGCAGTATGATGACTCAGTGATTAGCGCCGCAGCCTCACAGCACCAGGGACTTGGGTTCAATTCCAGACTCAGGCGAGTGTCAGTGTGGAGTTTGCACATTCTCCCCGTGTCTGCGTGGGTTTCCTCTGGGTGCTCCAGTTTCCTCCCACAGTCCAAAGATTTGCAGGTAGGGTGAATTGTCCAGGTTAAATTGTCCATAGTGTTTGGTGCACTATTCAGAGGGAAATGGGTCTGGGTGGGTTATACTTCGGAATATCGGTGTTGTTGGGGCAAATGGCCTGTTTCCACACTGTAGTGAATTTAATCTAAAACAAAAGTCCCAAGGGATAGTTTCCGATGAATCTGGCCAGAGCAGGATGCTGCCTTGACAAGCTACTGAGATCAATATTCACTCAGATATTTGTCCTATAGTATCAGTGAACTACCCTCAACTGCCATGGATTAAATACCTCCTTGTCAATTTAAGTAATGTATAATATATAAACTGATGTTTTTAACAAACTTAATAAACACTTAAAAATATTTATGAATAGTCAAGACCTATTTTAAGTAGTTGTGATCCTTGAATTCCAAACTTTATAAATGATGTCAATTGTGTGCTGCAATGCTGATTACTGTTTGATACAGTTTGCTGCCACTGTCCCTTTTCCTTGAATAGGCATGGTGTGATATTAGTAATTTTGTGTAAAGTAACACAAAACCACAACCAAGTGCATGTTTGTAACACCATTGCAAGTGAAGCTCTCACTCAGTAATCCACACGGTGAAGAATGTAAGCTAAAATAGGCTATAAAATCAATCTTTTGACTCTCAGATGAGAGTGCTATCAATTAAGATAAAGTCCTACCATGGAATAAAAGCTTGGTTCTTAAATACCTAAGAGTTACAGGAGCAGGAAGCTATGCATCTTAGAATACTGAAAGGAATGGAGTTAGTAACAAGGTACTTTGGCTGAATTTTTCATATTATTAAGGCACAGAGCTCAACTTGGAAATATGTTTACAAGGTTTTTTGATTAAAAAAGGTCAAAACCGCAATCTTGAAAATTATTGGCTTATTACTTTGATATCCATGCATGGAAAATGCTGGAGTCCTTTATAAAGAAACTAATTCAGGCCCCAATTATCAGCAGTAAATGCAATTATTTCAAACTAATACAGGTTATGCTGGACAGGCCATGTCTAAAAGTATGTTGAAACTCCCTGGAGATAGAACAGCAGTGATGGATAGTAGCAATGCAATGGCTATGCATTAACTTTTCAAAACACTTGATATTATTTCTCATAGAAGATTTCTTTTTGTTAAAATAGAAATCTTAGCAATAAAAAAAGTGAAAAGTGATTTGGATTGCTAGTTATCTAAACAATAGGAAAGAGGCATGGGATAGAGGGAAATTTGGCCAGTTGGATAGAAAACTGGCTAACCGGTCGAAGTCAGAGAGTGGTGGTCGATGGTAAATATTCAGCCTGGAGCCCAGTTACAAGTGGAGTTCTGCAGGGATCAGTTCTGGGTCCTCTGCTGTTTGTAATTTTTATTAATGACTTGGAAGAGGCAGTCGAAGGGTGCATCAGTAAATTTGCAGATGATACGAAGATTGGTGGAGTTGTAGATAGTGAGGAGGGCTGTTGTCTGCTGCAAAAGGACTTAGATATGATGCAGAGCTGGGCTGAGGAGTGGCAGATGGAGTTCAACCCTGTCAAGTGTGAGGTTGTCCATTTTGGAAGGACAAATAAGAATGCAGAATACAGGGTTAACGGTAGGGTTCTTAGTAAGGTGGAGGAGCAGAGGGATCTTGGGGTCTATGTTTGTAGATCTTTGAAAGTTGCCATTCAGGTGGATAGAACTTGTAAGAAGGCCTATTGTATATTAGCGTTCATTAGCAGAGGGATTGAATTCAAGAGTCGTGAAGTGATGTTGCAGCTGTACAGGACCTTGGTTAGGCCACATTTGGAGTACTGTGTGCATTTCTGGTCGCCTCACTTTAGGAAAGATGTGGAAGCTTTGGAGAGGGTGCAGAG
>NC_057719.1:20358844-20361435 GCF_004010195.1 Chiloscyllium plagiosum
CTTTAAGTGGCAATTGGATAGGTACATGGATGGGTGCTTAAGCTAGGACAAATGTTCGGCACAACATCGTGGGCCGAAGGGCCTGTTCTGTGCTGTATTGTTCTATGTTCTAACATGAAGTGATAAAGTCTGGTCTTTTTAATTAAATATTGTGTACTTTTTAGGATCTTTGCTGTGCACAATTTGTATAAATAATTCACGCTATATTAGTATGCTGACCTAGTTTGCTGAGGTCTGACTTAGCATGGACTGGCAGAATATTTAGACAAATGAAATAAATTTTAATGAAATCATAACGTGACACCTGAAAAAAGTAGCTTGAAAATTGAATTTAATATTGAAAGCATGAAAGATAACGATAAAGATCTGCACTTTCCCATATCTCAAAAAGATACAAAATTCTTTAGTTACTTTGAAGTGATTTCAAAATTGTTGCTAAATAGACTGACACGTTTTGCATTCTGGAAAATGCCATAAACAGAAGCTGCTGATTTGCCGGTAATGTTCATGTTAGTAAGTTGATCAGGTATGAATTTAAGACAGAATGACAATCAAGTATGGGGGCTGAGGTTGGTGACAAATCATTTCACTGTTCATCCATTCCTTTCCCCGAAATGTAACACTGTGAATTGTTAGTACTCGAACCTCATATGCACTCTCAAAATTCAATTCTCGATCTGTTGCAGGTAGTGTCACAGTCAATGGAAAGGAAAAATTGTGCATGTGTTGTGGTGGGCTTCCACTAGAGATGTAAGAAGTCAAAATGTGAGTGATGCTGTGATATCACCCTCATTAAAAGTTTATTTTGTCATTATTATGATAATGGATATTATTTAAGATTTATTTGATTTTGACTAAGTAGAATGGACAAGGGTGTGTAACAGCAATATTTACTAAGAGGAAATTGGGCCTTTTTTTGATTTTATTAATTGTAGAACGAAGATGAAATAAGATTGAGGTAGACACAGACAGTTTATTTGAAATATTCTTTTGTTCTGATTTTATGATTTTGTGAATCATAATGTAGCTATGCTTTATGGAATGTGTAATTGAACTATCTGTCATAACGTCACAATACATCCATTCTTAATTTTTAATCGATATCTTCACATTTGTGCAGTCAACTACAATCGGACCTTCTGAAGTTCAACTGTTACACTATTGAGATATGATATTTTAGAGTCATAGAGATGTGCAGCGTGGAAACAGATCCTTTGGTCCAAATCGTCCATGCCGAACAGACACCCCAACCCAATCTAGTCCCACCCGGACCATATCCCTCCAAACCCTTCCTGTTCAAATACCCATCCAAATGCCTTTTAAATATTGCAACTGTACTAGCCTCCACTACTTCCTCTGGCAGCTCAATCCATACACGTACCACCCTCTGAGTGAAAAGGTTGCCCCTTAGGTCTCTTTTATATCTTTCCCCTCTCACCCTTAACCTATGCCCTCTAGTTCTGGACTCCTTGACCCCAGGGAAGAGACTTTGTCCATTTATCCTATTCATGCCCCTTATGATTTTATAAACCCTTATAAGGTCACCCCTCAGCCTCCAACTCTTCAGGGAAAACAACCCCAGCCTATTCAACCTCTCTCTGTAGCTCAAATCCTCCAACCCTTGCAACATCCTTGTAAATCTTTTCTGAACTCTTTCAAGTTTCACAATGTCTTTCCAATAAGGAAGGAGACCAGAACTGCACGCAATATTCCAACAGTGGCCTAACCATTGTCCTGTACAACCGCAACATGACCTCCCAACTCCTGAAGTCAATAGTCTGACCAATAAAGGAAAGCATACCAAACACTTTCTTCACTATCCTATCTACCTGCGACTCCACTTTCAAGGAGCTATGAACCTACACTTCAAAGTCTCTTTGTTCAGCAACACTTCCCAAGATCTTACCATTAAGCGTGTAAGTCCTGCTAAGATTTGCTTTCCCAAAATGCAGCACCTCACATTTATCTAAACTAAACTCCATCTTCCACTTCTCAGCTCATTAGCCCATCTGATCAAGATCCCGTTGTAATCTGAGGTAACCTTCTTTGCTGTCCACTACACCTCCAATTTTGGTATCATCTGCAAACTTACTAATTATAACTCTTGTGTTCACATCCAAATCATTTATATAAATGATGAAAAGTAGAGGACCCAGCACTGATCCTTGTGGCACTCCACTGGTCACAGGCCTCCAGTCTGACAAACAACCCTCCACCACCACCCTCTGCCTTCTACCTTTGAGCCAGTTCTGTATCTAAATGGCGAGTTCTCCCTGTATTCCATGAGATCTAACCTTGCTCACCAGTCTCCCATGGGGAACCTTGATGAACGCCTTACTGAAATCCAGAGTAGTAATGTCTGGATTACTCCCAGTGCTCCGAGCTAGTGAGGGCAGGAATAAGAGGATAGAGCAAATGAATGCATGGCTGAGGAGCTGATATATGGGAGAAAGGTTCACATTTTTGGATCATTGGAAGCTGTTTTGGGGTAGAAGTGACCTGTACAAGAAGGACAGATTGCACCGAAATTGGAAGGGGACTAATATACTGGCAGGGAGATTTGCTCGAGCTGCTCGGGAGGATTTAAACTA
>NC_057719.1:20361463-20363692 GCF_004010195.1 Chiloscyllium plagiosum
GGACATAGTGAGGAAAGATTTCAATCTGAGACTGGTACAGTTGAGAACAAAGGCGAGTAGACACAAACTGATTATTTCATTTTGGGGAAATGGCTTCAAATACTGTGGATCTCTCAAGAACAGTCAACCTGTAAACTGCAGCCTGCAACAAAGTGAATGGCTCTAATGGTACTCCTGAGAGATAATATCTAACTTACAGCCAGGTGCTGGCTGAAAGGGGTAAAAATAAAATCAATGTGGCGATTCTACCAATGTCAGTTCAAATCTTTCTTTTCACAGTAAACTATTGGAACAAAGATGCTTCACATTCCAATTCTCTTCTTCCTCCCTCTGGTCAATTAAACCATACAGAATAAAATCAGTCCATGTTACCAGATGTTATTAAACTAGTCTTCAATTCTGGATGTATCCTATTGTGGTATTTGGTGCCCGCAATTACAAATTTGCTCTTTTTTTTTATTCACTCACAGGTTGTGGGCATCACTGACTGAGCCAGCAATTATTGCCCATCCTTCGTTGCCCTTGAGAAGGTGGTGCTGAACTGCTTTCTTGAACTGCTGCAGGTAGATGAGCTGTAGCTAGACCCACAATGTTATTAAAGAAGGAATTCCAGGATTTTGTCACAGCGACACTAAAGGAATGGCAATGTATTTCCAAGTCAGGATGGCAAGTGGCTGGTGGAAAAATTTGCAGGTAGTAGTATTCCCATGTATCTGCTGCCCTTGTCTTTCTAGATGAAGAGGTCACAGATTTGTAAGGTGCTGCCGAAGAAGCATTGGTGAAGTTTTGCAATCGACACCTTGTAGCTAGTACATCTTGCTGCTACTAAGTGCCAGTGGTGGAAGGGACGGATGCTTGTGGATGTGGTGCCAATCAAACAGGCTGCTTTGATCTCAATGGTTTCAAGCTTTTTGAGTGTTGTTGGATCCGCACTCATCCAGGCAAATGGGAAATATTCCATGACATTCCTGACTTGTGCCTTGAAAGTGGTGGACAAGCTTTGATGAGTCAGGAGGAGAGTTACTCACCGCAGTATTCTGAGCCTCTGACCTACTCTTGTAGTCACTATATTTATATGGCTAGCCCAGATGAGTTTCTGGTCAGTGGTAATTCTTTGTGATGAACTAGTTAACTGTATAACATGTAAGATCACAATAATTATGTCCACAATCAGTGTTACTTCCCAATCATTCCAACTTAACTCTTTTTAATGTCTCCAAACCCTTCAATTTCTACAAGAATCTGTTTTCTTTTGCATTTAAGCATCTCTTATCATCAGTTGTTTGGATATATAAACATTGGAATCAACCATCTATGCTGACAATGTAGCATTTTTAACCCAGGAGCAGTTGTTGTTCTTTACAAATGTCAATGGTTATTTTAGGTTTTCATTATACTTTTCTTCCCAGCTTTTGAAGGCTAAGCAGTATGCAGTATCATCATGCTCTGCACAATGATCTTCTCTGAAGTCACTGTTGGTATTTATTAAACATATACTGATGCTGTGCCCTTTAATGGAGGAAAACATTTCATGATGCTTCATTTAGGAGGAATGGAATGGTTTCTGGCCCTTTGTGGAAAAGTTGAAAGATGTGACCAAAGGCATGTTCAAAGAGAAGAATTTTAATGAAACTTTTATTGGTGTATAGCAAAGTAATATATGATTAATGCCAAAACAGCTGAAAGCTGTGATTTAGATGATAGAGGGCTAGAGACTCAGTTGAGCTCAAAATAAGAGTAACAGAGAGTATGATGGAGAATTAAAACCTGGCAGAGTTTGCAGATATAGAGTGGGATAGGGTATAGTCAAATCTGTGACTAGGGAAAAGAATTTTAACTTTGAGGAGTTGAGGATCAAGTGCAGATTAGTGAACTGGTTGGTAATAGGCCAAGCTGTACAATGTTAATTGTATTGCTTGAAGTGACTTGGAGTCTTGGAATAAAGGAGAATAATCAAGGGGCAAATGGAGTCTGGAGGTAATAAGTGCAAAGGACTTTGGTGAACATAGAACATAGAACATAGAGCATAGAACATAGAAGAATACAGCGCAGTACAGGCCCTTCGGCCCTCGATGTTGCGCCGATCCAAGCCCACCTAACCTACACTAGCCCACTATCCTCCATATGCCTATCCAATGCCCGCTTAAATGCCCATAATGAGGGAGAGTCCACCACTGCTACTGGCAGGGCATTCCATGAACTCACGACTCACTGAGTAAAGAACCTACC
>NC_057719.1:20366361-20425024 GCF_004010195.1 Chiloscyllium plagiosum
CCTCACCTTTCCTGTTCCTAACCTCAGCCCAAACTACCTCGGATGGCAAGTCCTCATCCATCGTCCTTTCCACCGCTGTAATACTATCTTTGACAAGCAATGCCACACCTCCCCCTCTTTTACCCCCACCTCTGTCCCTACTAAAACATTTAAATCCTGGGACCTGCAACAGCCAATCCTGTCCCTGTTCTAGCCATGTCTCCGTAATAGCCACAACATCGAAGTCCCAGGTACCACCCCACGCTGCAAGTTCACCTACCTTATTTCGTATACTTCTTGCATTGAAGTATACACACTTCAAACCACTTTCCTGTTTACAGGCACCCTCCTTTTGAAATTGAGCCATGTTCCTAACCTCCCTACACTCCAGGTCCTGCACCCTAAAGCTACAGTCTGGGTTCCCATGCCCCTGCAGAGTTAGGTGGTCCAATGTCTGTTGATATCTGCTGCTTGCAAGTGCTATATATATCTGAAACCCAACCTACTTCTGTCTGGGCTTTATTGGCATGAACTAATAGGAAAGACTTGGCATTGTAATGGCAACTATTTAAATTTGTAACTTTTTAAAAAAAAATTGCCATTAATACACAGAAGAATATTTAATCCTGTGGTTTATGCACAAGGACTAATTTTGAAAAGGTCAGCCAAGATCAAATGTCTCAAAATTGAATTCATGGTGCTTTCATACATGCCAAGCATTACATGGCCTCATGAGACACCAAAGCTGCAGGCAGGATACACATGGTATGCATATGCCACACAGCTTACCCGGTAAATACTCAGAAGGAACAAGAATCACCATTTTCCATACCTGAAGCAGGCATTAGGCCGTTCAGATAGAAAAAAAAACAGAGCTCTAAAACCTGCTTTGGATCCCTTCCGCAACTTCGAATGGTTTTGAGATAGCCAGTTTCCTGATGCATGTCACCTACATGAGTCTAAAAAGAGGAAAAGCGCTTATCTGGAAGCAGCCTCCAGGCAGAGTGGGAGGCAATGGCCCTGATGGTATAATTGCTTAAATATTAATCCAATGATCCAGGTAACATTCTGGGGACCCAGATTTTAATCCTGTTTTGGCAGATGGTGCATTCAATAAAAATCTGGAATTAAGAGTCAAATGATGACCATGAAACTGTAGGCTGGGCTATCGGTGTTGCTCATTAAATCAAATTTAGAGCGCGTACTCACCTTTGAGAGAAAATTTCAAACTGTGATCTCGGCAACATGTGGCAGAACAAGGGCAGTAGCCACACAGGAACATCACTGACTGCATGTTTCCTGACAAGATATACACTATCCTGACTTGGCAGTGCATCAAAATTCCTTCAAAGTGCTGAGTCAAACTGCTGGAATTCCTACCAATCAGTTGCTTCTTAAATTGATGTCTTTCATGCAATGTAGATAAGCTGTCATTGTTTGTCGAGAGGGAACTCCAAAACTTTGGCCCAATGGCCACAGTTATGTGGCTCTTCAGTTAAGTTTCTTGTTAATGCTGGCTTCCAAGATGTTCATGGTTGGGAGCATAGCGATAGCATTACTGTTGAATTGTCAAAGGAGAGTGATTAGTCAGACACTCACTGGAAATGGTCATTGCTTAGCTCCTTGTGACTGAAATATTACTTGGCACTTATTAACCCAAACTTGAATGTTGTCCAGGAATTATTTCATGTAAGCTCAGATTGCTCCAGTATTTGAGGAGTTGAGAATGAAGCTGAACACTATGTAATCATCAGTGAATATTATCACTTCTGAAGTTATATTGGAGGGAAGGTCATTTATAATTTTTTTCTTAAACTTGATAATTAATTTATTTTCCTAATTAAGAGCTATTCAGAGATGTTACCACACATCTTTGGAGAAGGTCAGACTTAAACCCAGGCCTCTCAATCTAGGTGTGGGGACACGATCACTGCATTACAACAGGGCTGGAAACTCATTTATAAACAGCAGAATTATTTGGGCCAGGATTCCGCACTAATCAAGCTGCAACAATCAAAGCCATCTTGGTGTAACTCCAATCAATAAAGAGGTTTCTCATTGACTTCAATTTTTGTAGATCTCTTTGATGCCAAACTCATTCAAATACTGGCTTGATGAAATGGGATGTCACTAACTTGTCTGGAATTAAGCTATTTAGTCCATGTTTGAATCAAGGTCTGAGGTAGAGTGGTCCTGGCAGAACTCTGAATGAGTTATTAAATGTTCATTGGTTATTGAATGTTGCTTGTTAACACTGTGGATGACATCTTCCATCATTTTGTTGATTGATAGTAAACTGACGAAGCAGTAATTTGTCAGATTGAATCTGTAGTGATTTTCTATTCTTGTATTTGCATTTGATAGGCGAAATATTACTCCATGATAATTTAAGCAATGTTTTTGACACATCAAAACAATATATTGGAATCTAATATTGTGAGGTGTATGCTTCCAATAGCTTGATGTAATTCACTGGGTGTAATAGGCAGGAAATTATACTTGTGTCAGAAACAGATGGTAAGTGAGAAGACAATGCCAAATTCTCTGCAGTCCTCATCTGTATTTTAATAGCAGGTTGTGGGTGTTTCGTTAGGCAGCAACTGAGGAGATGTTGGCAATAGTCATAGAGACTTGGAGTTATACAATGCAGAAACAGCCGCTTTGGTCCAATTCTTCCATGCCAACCAGACATCCCAATCTGACCAATTCCCATTTGCCAGCATTTGGCCCAAATCCCTCTAAATCCTTCTTCATCATTACCCATCCAGATGTCTTTTAAATGTTATATTCTTACTCGCCCCTACCACTTTGTCTGGCAGCTGACTCCGTACACACGCCGCCCTCTGTTTGAAAACGTTATCCCTCAGATCTTTGTTAAATCTTGCCACTCTCAGCTTAAAATTGTGCCCTTTAGTTTTGGACTCCCCTACCCTAGGAAAAAGACCTTAGCTATTCACCTTATCCATGCTGCTCGTGATTTTATCAACCTCTATAAGGTCATGCCTCAGCCTCTGACATCCCGGGGATTCAACCTATTCAGCTCTGCTTATAAATCAAATCCTCTAGAAGTTCTTGGGTTGGTTGTGTAACATTTTGAGTTTTGGGGGGAGATAATGATGAGGGTCAAGGGTAGACTAGCAGCTTAGACTAGCAGAACCCTACTATTGTTTTGTGGAAACCAAAGGAGACTGTATATTCATACAAAAATCAACAATTTTCAGAACATTTTATTCCAGCAATCTCCAGGAAACTTTCAGTGAAATTAATCTTGCCCAGTAGAACTGGTTGGAGATTGTGCAGGATGAGTACTTGCTTATTTGTTGTCAGATTTTCACGTAGGCATCCTGCAACGAGCCTGGGAGCCTGGTGAGAACTTATAACAGCTTAGATGTTATCGTGATGATGGAATTTATGTATTTATTTATGAGTGTCATGTTCCTTTGTAAAATGAAGCATGTCCAAAATAGAAATCAGTCTATTTTTTAAAAGTTATGTTTATGGAACATCGCTCTGACCTAGATTTGAAATAGGCTGAAAATGTTTTCCACAGTAAAAAAAACTAAAATGATTTACATGTTTAATAGAACTAAATTCAATACATTCAACAGCTCTGACAAGCCCGATACATGATTACTACTCTAGATTTAGTTAGCAAAATTAAAAGGAAAATGTGAGGACTGCAGATGCTGGAGAGTCAGAGTTGAAAAGTGTGGCACTGGAAAAGCACAGTAGGTCAGGCAGCATCTGAGGAAGAAGGGCTTATGCCCGAAACGCCGATCTCCTGCTCCTTGGATGCTGCCTGACCTGCTGCGCTTTTCCAGCAGCACATTTTTCAGCTCTGATCTCCAGCATCTGCAGACCTCACTTTATCCTCTCAACAAAGACTATGTCAATTTGTCTTTGATGTGGAGTTGCATGGCTCTTAAATCTCAGTTGTTGTTGATAGCTGTATACATCGGTCTTGGAATTAACTTAATTGTTCAAAATGCAAAAGATAATAAAATATGTATGTGACCCAGACCCCTGCAACTTTTCATGACTGACAACTTGCTTTTTGATTTGTGCATGAACAGTTATCACTGTTACTTTGCAACAAATGTTGCCCACTGTGATTGACGTCAGCTGGGCAGAAAGCTGACATTTATCTGACCTGAAATAAGATTTATAGAACATAGAATGTAGAACATAGAACAATACAGCACAGAACAGGCCGTTCGGCCCACGATGTTGTGCCAAACATTTTCCTAGCTTAGGACAATTTGTTTAGGTACTTATGTTGTTTCTGAGCCCATATATTTTTCTTAAGGCATGGTGACCAGGTCTGCTGTCAGTTCTCCAATTGGGATCTAACTAGGATTTTGTGCAGCAGCAGCATAACTACTGCATCCATATACTCCAGCCCTCCGAATAGAAAGGCCAGCATTTGTTAGTCTTCTGGGCTAATTGCAGTGTGTTTGTGGGAGAGTGAAGGGGAAGAGGGGAATTACGGAGTAGTCTTTTTGAATGAATATGGAGATCTTGGCTGAAACCTACATGACTTCGTAAATAATAACATTTTTAATGTATTTCCAAAGTAATTTTGTATTTATTTGAAATGCATGTTGGTTATACGTGAGCTATAATAATTATTCTCTATGTCTTGTGTTGTTTTATTTCCCATGGAGCATCAGAGGCTGAGGGGTAACAGTATAGAAGTTTATAAAAGCATAAGGGACATGCATACGATAAATAGACAAAGTCTTTTCCCTGTGTTGGGGGAGTCCAGAACTAGAGGGCATAGGTTTAGGGTGAGAGGGGAAAGATATAAAAGAGACCTAAGAGGCAATCTTTTCACTCAGAGGACGGTACTGTATGGAATGAGCTGCCAGAGGAAGTGGTGGAGGCTGGTACAATTGCAACTGGATGGGTATATGAATCGGAAGGGTTTGGAGGGATATGGGCCAGGTGCTGGCAGGTGGGATTAGATCGGGTTGGGATATCTGGTCGGCATGGATGAGTTGGACTGAAGGGTCTGTTTCCGTGCTGTACATCTCTATGACTCTATGTGATTTTTGAGTACTTGGAAGTGCATGATGAAACAGGCCTGAGTCAGCACAGCTTTGTTAGAAGGACATCATGCCTAACAAATCTATTAGAATTCTTTGAGGAGGTAATGAGCAAATTAGACAAAGGACTGCCAGTGGACATGATTTATTTGGATTTCCAGAGGGCCTTTGAGTCTGCGCCACATTAGAGGCTGCTAAATAAGTTAAGAGCCCATTGTGTTAGGGGCAAGGTACTGGCATAGTTAGAGCCTTGGCTGACATGCAGAAGGCAGAGAGTGGGGATAATGGGATCTTTTTCATGAATGGCAGCTGGTTAGCAATGGAGTTCCGCAAGGGTCAGTATTGGGGACACAAGCCTTGATATTGTACATTAACGATCTGCACAAAGGAAATGAGGGCAATGTTGCAAGATTGCAGATGACACAAAGAAAAGTGGAGGGACAGGTAGTGTTGAAGAAATGGGGAGGAAGTGGCTGCAGAAGGACATGGACAGGCTAGGAGAGTGGGCAAAGAAGTGGCAAATGGAAACAATATTGGGAAGTGTGAGATTATGCACTTTGTAGGAGGAATGGAGGCACAGATTATTTTCTAAATCGAAAAGCCTTCAGAAATCCACAGAACAAAAGGACCTGGGATCCCTCATAATGGAAACAATATTGGGAAGTGTGAGATTATGCACTTTGGTAGGAGGAATGGAGGCACAGATTATTTTCTAAATCGAAAAGCCTTCAGAAATCCACAGAACAAAAGGACCTGGGATCCCTCATTCAGGATACTCTTCTGGTTAATATGCAGGATCAATTAGCAGTTAGAAAAGCAAATGCAATGTTATCATTCTTTTTGAGAGGGCTGGAATTAAAGAGCAAAGATATACTGTTGAGCATGTATAAGGATATGGTCAGATTGCATTTGGAATATTTTGAGCAGTTTTAGGCCCTCTATCTAAGGAAGGATGTGCTGGCATTAGAGGGGAGTCCACAGGAGATTCATGAGAACAATTCTGGGGATGAAGGGCTTATCATATGAGGAGAAGTTGACATCCGTACTTAATGGAGTTTAGAAGGACGAGAGGGAATCTCAGTGAAACTTACATAATACTGAGAGGTCTGGACAGAGTGGAAGTAGAGAAGGTGTTTCTACTAGTAGGAGGGACTGGGAGTTGAGAGCACAGCTGCAGAGTGAAGGGGCGATCCTTTAGAACTGAGATGTGGAGGAATTTCTTCAGCCACAGGAACTCCACACTGCAGAAGACTTTGGAGGCCAAGTCATTAAGTGTATTTTAGACAGAGATAGGTTCTTGATTAGTAATGAGATCCAGGTTATGGGGAGGAGGAAGGAGAATTGATTAAGGAACATATCAACCATGATCAAATGACAGAGCAGGTTTGATGGACTGAATGGCCTAAATAAAAATCAAAAGAACTGTGGATGCTGTAAATCAGAAACAAAAACAGCAGGTCTGGCAGCATCTGTGAAGAGAAATCAGAATTAACGTTTTTAAGTCTGATGACCCTTCCTCAGAACTGATGGTAATTAGGAAAATGTTGGTTTATATGCAGAAGATAGAGTTGGGGGGAGGGGCTAAGGAGTAAACGATAGGTTGGGATAGATGGTACACACTATTACTATTGTGATTCTGACATGGAGGGATTGGATGTTTATGGATGTGGTGCTATTCAATTGAGCTACCTTGTCCTGGATGGTGTCAAGCTTCTTGAATGTTGTTGGAGTTGCACCTATCCAGGCAAGTGGAAAATATTCTATCAGACTCCTGACTTGTGCCTTGTAAATAGCAAACAGGCTTTGGGGAGTTAGGAGGTGAGTTACTGCAGAATTTCTAGACTCAGAACTGTTCTTGTAGCCATCAAACTTATATGGCTAATCCAGTTCAGTTTCTTGTCAATGTGACTCCCAGGATGTTGATGTGCTTTGCTGTCATCTAAAGGTTTGTGTTAACTATGTAGATGTAAGTTTTGATCTTATATCTTGCTGATAAGGAGACCTTTTGGATTGGGTCTGAATGAGAGTGAAGTCCTGCTAACGGGCAACAGCAACAAAAATTAAAATAGGAATAAAATATAAACAATAGCAAGTTCTTTTTTAGATTTGATATTCTTTTAGTTAAGATCATTGCGATGGAATTCCAATCCACTCACTTTGAATGGATTCACCATCTTTTGCTGTGCTGTCACTTTTGCAGGTTTTTTTTTTAGATCTGTAGGTTCTCTTTGTCACAATGTTGCAACAGGGACTTAAAAATCTCCATATCAGTCAAACTCCATTACGAGCGGTGAATTTCAATGTCTACTGCATCTTGTCAATGGGCTGTAGAGAGAAACAAATGAAAATGACACGTATTGATAACTGTAGGCAACAGATCAATTTTAATTGCTATTCCCAGGCATTCTTAGCCTGTATCCCAGTGACAGATAACATAGAGCAGAAAGGGCAGTGGACAACGTTTGGCCATTAGAGAAGTTGGTGGGATTCATGAAAGTATGAAAGAAACTGTCACTAACCTGTGTTACATACCTGCGTCTTTTTTCAATAGCAGTTTCCCTCTCAGTTGATTATTGTATGATATTTCAATGGGCTGTCATAAGAGATTCATCTTGAAGCTGGCACACAGACAGTTTCATCTGAATGCTAATACTGTTTACAAAACAAGCCTTCCTTTGCAGGACACTCAGACCCTTATTTGCACACTCTGTGATGATCTGACAGCTGGCTGTCACATTATTGATGTATGTGTCTGAACCATCACTCCATCAGTGTAGAATGAGTGAAAATGAAAAAGCAGTAAGGTCAGTGCCAATGATGACTGCTGTTTGATTTATGCAGTCCAGTCAATGCAAGATAGATATTTCCATCCAAATAAAGCAAAATGTTCAAATCAGTGCTTGGGATACTCATTTCCAGAATACTTTTGCATGAGATGTTCGTGTGGACTGGCAACCAATGTCCAGGCATGATCTCTCATGCTTGAACTTTTTAGGGTAAAAGGGAGTGGGGAGGTGATGGCCCAGTAGCATTATTATTGGATTATTAATCCAGAGACCCAAATAATATTGTGGGAACCCAGATTCAAGTCATACCATGGCAGATAATAGAATTTGAACTCAATTGTTAAAAAATCTGGAATTAAAAGTCCAGTAGTAATCACGAATTATTGATTGTTGGGGGAAAAAACATCTGGTTCACTAACTGCTTTTCGGGAAGGAAACTGCCATCCTTAATAGGTCTGGCCTACATGTGACTCCAGACCAACAGCAAAGTGGTTGACTCTCAATTGTCCTTTAAATGCCGCCTAGCCAGTGACACCCTCCTCCCATGAATGAATAAACTTCTTTAAAAAGTAGCTGTAAAGAAAAGGTTTCCATATTCCTGACAACATTCTCATAAATCTCTTCTGTACAGTGTCCAGTGAGATTGCAGTTTTCCTATGATCCAGGAACCAGAACTGTACATGGTGCTAACTGATGTTTTTAACATTTCTAACACAACTTCTTTGTTTTTATATTCTAGACCTCAGTCAGTAAAGGAAGAAATTTCTTGACCTACCTACCCTGCTATCGTCATGGATAAGCAGACATACACTCCAAGCTGCCAGTTGCTGCATATTCCATTTTCCTATTGTCCTTTCCTGATGCATCTCTTCAAATGTCCATGGATTGAATTCCATCTGCCATTTTTCTTGCCCCTCGACTAGTCTATTAACATTTTCCTGTAGTTTACAGCTTTGTTGTTTCTCAGTTTAATTTGAACATTTCTTTCTTAAACTTTCAATCTTGAAATATAAATTATTGACATATACCATGGATAGCAAGAATCCATTTTTGCGGAAGTTGATGGAAACAGGCTTTCCATCACATAAACATCCATCGACCATAACCATTGACTGAGATGATCATAATCACTGCAAAGCAAACTGGGAGGAGTGTGTAGCAAATCAACTTCATTGTGAAGGAGAATGGGAGGAGTATGCAGCAAATCTGCACCACAATGAAGAAAACTGGGAAGAGTGTGTCGCAAATCAGTTTCATTGTGAAGCAGACTGGAACCTGAATGGGATTCAAGACAAAAATGAGGATAAGAATCTATCATCCTCCACCATTTCCGACAATACATCGCATCATCTTCCGCCATTTCCACTAAAACATTGCGTCATCCTCTGCCATTTCCGCCACCCACAAACAGACACCATCACCAGAGATATATTACCCTCCCCACCCCTATCTACTTTCTGTAAAGATCATTCCCTCCATGGCTCCCTTGTCAGGTCCACTACCCCCCACCAACCCACACTTCCCTCCCAGCACCGTCCCATTGCAACCGCAGGAATTGCAAAACCTACACCCACATCTCCCCCTCATCTCCATCCAAGGCTCTAAAGGAGCTTTCCACATCCATCAGAGTTTTACCTGCACTTCCACACATGTCATTTACTCTATCCATTGCTCCTGATGCGGTCTCCTCCATGTTGGGGAGACATGGCGCCTAATTGCAGAGGCTTCAGAGAATGTCTCTGGGACACCGGAACCAACCAACTCCACCACCCCGTGGCCAAACACTTCAACTCTCCCTCCCACTCCACCAAAGACATGCAGGTCATGGGCCTCCTCCATCGCTATTCCCTTACCACCCGATGATTAGAGGAAGAACACCTCATCTTCTGCCTCAGAACCCTTCAACCCCACGGTATCAATGTGGATTTCATCAGTTTTCTTATTTCCCCTCTCCCCACCTCATCCCAGTTCCAACCTTCTGACTTGGCACTGCCCTCAATGACCTATCCTACCTGTCCATCTTCTTTCCCATCTATCCGCTCCACTCTCCCCTCTGACCTATCACCATTACCCCCATCTACCTATCACAATCTCAGCAACCTTCCCACCAGCCCCACCCCACCCCTCCTATTTATCTCTCCACCCTCTCAGCGCACAGCCCCATTTCTGATGAAGGGCTTTTGCCTGAAATGTTGATTCACTTGCTCCTCAGAAGCTGACCTGCTGCGTTTTTCCAGCACCACACTCTCGACATGAAGAATTTAATTGTCTATTGTCTATTCTGACTTGAAGTGGAGCCAGAGTGTCAGTGGAGAAGAGCCAATCAGCAGGTTAATGGCAGCAGAGCAAATTCTCAATAAAAGCCTGAGGAACGAGCCCCAGATTGAGCTTAATTGAAGCAGCAGCCAAACTAAACAGAATTCAAAAAGGCTGATTAAAGTGACTTTGGTGTAAGGTGGTGTGATGATTGGTAAATAGTGTGTCAGTTCTCTCTGTTCACTTTAAAAACATTAACCGTGGATTAGTTCTAGCTTCCTATCTCAAAAAAACATAATTAATTTTCTATTTAGCTTAAATTTATAATACGTGTTTATTGAACTAAAAATATGGCAGCGGAGCTCGGTCCCATGTGTTACAAAGACTCATAAAGTTATACAGCGTGAAAACAGATCCTTTTGGTCCAACCAGTCCATGCCGAACATAATCCCAAATTCAACTAGCCCCACCTGCCTGCTCCTAGTCCATATACCTTTCCTATTCATAGACTTATTCAAATATCTTTCAAACACTGCAATTGTGCCCACATCCACCACTTCCTCAGGAAGTACATTGCACTCATGAACCACTCTCTGTGTAAATAAATTGCCTCTCGTGTCATTTTAAAAGCTCACTCCTCTCACCTTAAATATGCACATCTTAGTCTTGAAATCCCCCATCCTAGAGAAAAGAAACCTGCCATTAACCCTATCCATAAACTTCTTGATTACATAAGCTTCTACAAGGTCATCTCTCAACTTCCTATGCTTCATGGCCTGCATCCTATTCACTGGATGTAAGAGCCAAAGTGATTTTCTCTTCCCCATGTTCCTATAGCCAGACTAAGCATTCTCATTATACGTGGCAGGTAAAGCACACCTGAGCAGTGTAAGTAAATATTTTTCTACATCCAGGTGAAAGCGAGGACTGCAGATGCTGGAGATTAAAGCCAAGAGTGTGGTGCTGGAAAAGCACCGTAGGTCAGGCAGCATCCGAGGAGCAGGAGAGTTGACGTTTCGGGCAAAAGCTTGATGAAGGGTTTTTGCCTGAAACGTCGACTCCCCTGCTCCTCGGATGCTGCCTGACCTGCTGCGCTTTTCCAGCAATACACTCTCGACATTTGTCTACATCTACCCTATCGCAATCACAAATGGGTCTCTTATGTCATTTATCAGCCTTTTTTGTTCTTAAAAAAAGAGTCCCACTTGTCCTGTCTTGCCTGGTATTTATAAAGTCTCTGTACTTGACCCTGAATATCTTTTTTGAACTATTGCATCTACACCTGCATCTATATCTATATCTACCTCCACATCTGTAGGCCTCACCGTCACATGTTAAATGTCCCCATGTTAGCTTGTTAAGATGGACTATATAGCTTAGGAAATAGCAGCTGACTGAGATTTCTCCACAGGCAGTGATGAATACTTACAAGGCTGTTGTGATGCAGTGGAGAAAGTGAGGTCTGCAGATGCTGGAGATCAAAGTTGAAACTTTATTGCTGGAACAGCACAGGAGGTCAGGCAGCATCCAGGGAACAGGAGATTCGACGTTTCGGGCACAGGCCCTTCTTCAGGAATGAGCAGAGAGTGTTCAGCAGGAGAAGATAAAAGGTAGGGAGGAGGGACTTGGAGGAGGGGCGTTGGAAATGTGATAGGTGGAAAGAGGTCAAGGTGAGGGTGATAGGTTTGGAGTAGGATGGAGGCGGAGAGGTCAAGAAGAAGACTGCAGGTCCTCCCCTTCCTAGACCTTTCTGTTTCTATCTCAGGCGACCGAATCAACACGGACATCTACTACAAACCAACCGACTCCCACAGCTACCTGGACTACACCTCCCATCCTGCCCCCTGTAAAAACGCCAACCCATTCTCCCAATTCCTTCGACTCCGCCGCATCTGCTCCCAAGAGGACCAGTTCCAAAAACGCACAACACAGATGGCCTCCTTCTTCAAGGACCACAATTTCCCCCCCGACGTGGTCCCTCCAGCCCGGCACCGCTTCCTGACCTGCAGTCTTCTTCTTGACCTCTCCGCCTCCATCCTACTCCGACCTATCACCCTCACCTTGACCTCTTTCCACCTATCACATTTCCAACGCCCCTCCTCCAAGTCCCTCCTCCCTACCTTTTATCTTCTCCTGCTGAACACTCTCTGCTCATTCCTGAAGAAGGGCCTGTGCCCGAAACGTCGAATCTCCTGTTCCCTGGATGCTGCCTGACTTCCTGTGCTGTTCCAGCAATAAAGTTTCAACTGTTGTGATGCAGTGGCCACCCCCAGATTGGGAGACCCCAGTTCGAGATCCACCTGCTCCAGAGGTGTGTAATAACAGAAAGATTAGAAAAGTAGGTTAAACTTTAATAAAAGAATAATTGAGCATTCACAGACTCCCCCAAGCTGGTGGATGTTTTGCTGCTAGGCCACTTAACACTTCAACTTTCATTATCAAACAATGCCTTTGTTTTGATTAATTGGTACCAGTTGGACAGGGTTTGTGCAGGGAGTACGAACACAGCTCAGCTAGCTCAGCTATTAAATTGCGTGACTCTTCATCTCAGGTTCCTAGAATACTTTTCCACTGACTTTTACCAGAATGTTTGAAACAATGTGGCTGTATTTAATCATTTGTAAACCTTTATCTTAAATAAAACTCTCCAGTATATTTAAAGCTCAACATAAGGTTCATTTTAATCAGTCAAATTTTGAAAGCTGTTAAGTTGATGATTGGAGTAGTTGTACTTTTTTTCCCCATCAACTGAGTTTGTTATAAAGGAGGCAGATTATTGTTGGACACCAACTTTCAAAAATATTTGAGCAACAATAGTTTTTATGAGATTGCTCCTCATTCTTCTAAACCCCAGTGAATATAGTTTTACCAATCCTGTCTCTCTCCAATGTCAGTCCTGCCACCTCAGGAATCAGTCTGGCAAACGTTGCAGTCCCTCGTGCATCCAGAACATCCTTTCTTAGATAAGAAGACTAAAATTGCAAATAATACTCCATTTGTGCTCTCTCCAAGGCTTTGTATAACTTCAGAAAGACATCCTTGCTTGTGAATTTTCATCCTCTCACCATGAAGGCCAACATACCATTTGCTTTATTCAATGTCTGCTGCACCTTGCTTACTCTCACGCCTGTGTACAAAGTCATCTAGGGATCTTGTTGCATTTCAACCTTTCCCAATCCATTGCTATTCAGATAATTAACTGGCTTCCTGTTTCAGCTATTAAAGTTATTAATCTCACATTTAGTCAAATTATAATAAAACTGCATTTGGCCTCTCGCTCAACTTGTCCAATCACAATGAATTATCTCTGTAGCCCCCTCACACTTCATCCTCCTTCCCAATCTAGATTTGATTTACAAATAACTGCAATTCTTTGCTATTATAAGGAAGCCAGCAAACATGAATAATTGTTCATCCCTAATAAGATCCAGTAAGAAAAAGTCTTTACTTCGATCCAACATTTTTCTGTTTTTTATCAGCCGAGTTGGCTGGTGGTTAGTCTAAAAATTCAGAGATTATTGACATCGTTCTACAAGGTGTTCTGAGGCAGAGGCAGTCACAATGATATAATTCAGCAAAGAGTAATAATAATTAGCTATTTTGCAAAAGGAATGTTGGAACAGTTGAAAACTCCAGAAACTCTTGAGTGGTATAAATCATCATTGAATTTACTAACTCCATAATTTGTTGGGTCATTTAAGCTGTAAAGCTAATGGGGTGTATTTAATTATATTGTGGATGTAGTGCCTTGTCGACAGAATTTGGGGCTTTGGGAGGTGAGTCACCCAGTGCAGGATTCCCAGTTTCTGAACTTCACTTGTATATACTGTATTGACATGGTGAGTGCAGTTTTGGTCTGGATGTTGATAATGCAAGTTCAGAGTTGGCAGTGCCACTGAATGTAATCGACGGTGGTTAGATTCTCTCTCATGGGAAATGGTAATTATCAAGTGTCAGCCCAAACATGAATATTTTCCAGGTTTGACAGCATGGATTTCTTCAGTATAGGAATAGATGCAAATGGTGCTGAACATTGTACAATCATCAGTGAATATCCCCACTTTTGACTTTATAATGGTGGGAAGGTCATTGATAAGCAGTTGATGTTGGTTGGGCCTAGGCCACCACTTTGCCTAACTCCTAGAGAAATCTCCTGCAGTTGAGATGACTAACCTTCTGGAGTATTGTGTGCTAGTCAGCCTGCTATCGAAAGGAGATTATTAAATTGGAGAGGGTTCAGAAAAAGATTTGCAGGGAATGGAAGGTTTAAGTTATAAAAATAGGATGGATAGGTGGGGCTATTTTCATTGGAGCGTAGGAGGCTGAAAGGTGACCTTACAGAGGTTTATAAAATTATGAGGGGTATAGATAAGGTGAATAGTAAAGGTTTTCTCCCAAGGTGAGGAAGTTCAAAACTAGGGGAATTTTTTTTTAAGGTGAGTGGAGAAAGTTTTAAAAATGACTTGAGGAGCAGTTTTTTATCTGTGTGGAATAAACTAACAGAGGAAGTAATGGATACAGGTGCAGTTACATTATTTAAAAGACATTTGGATAAGTACATGAATAAGAAAGATTTGGAGGGATATGGGCCAAACGCAGGCAAGTGGGATTAGTTTAGTTTAGAAAAATGGTGAACGTGGATTAGTTCGACTGAAGGGTCTGTATAACTGTGATTCTATAATCACAATCATTTTGCTTTGTGGTATCTATTACTGCATCCTACAGAGAAAATAGCTTGGACAACTAACAAAGAGTATACCCTGGATTCCCAGGGTATCTTTGCTGAGACTGTTTGATGTGAGACTTGATCAATTGCTGCCTTCATGTCAAGAACAGTTACTCTCATCTCACCTCTGGAATTCAGCTCTTCTGTCTTGTTTAAATCAAGGCTATAATGAAGTTAAGGGCAGTATGATCCTGGTAGAACACAAACTGAGCATTAGTGAGCAGGCATTTCAAAGCAAATGTTGCTTGATAGCACTGTTGATGACTCTCCCATCACTTTTCTGATGGTCAAGAGTAGACTGATGGAGTGGTAACTGGTTGAGTCGAGAGTGTGTTGCTGGAAAAGCACAGCCAGTCAGGCAACATCCGAGGAGCAGGAGAATCGACATTTCGGGCATACGCCCTTCATCAGGAATGAGATTTGTGGGCCAGGACTGAGAGGTAAGTGGGAAGAGGGTGGGGTTGGGTGGACGGCAGCTGGGAAAGCCGCACCCATCAAGCCCACCGTCCTGTGGTTGAACACTTCAACTCCCCCTCCCACTCCGTCCAGGACATGCAGGTCCTGGGCCTCCTCCACAGCCAAACTGTTACCACCCGACACCTGGAGGACGAACGCATCATATTCTGCCTTGGGACTCTGCAAACACACAGGATAAATGTGGATTCCAACAGCTTCCTCATTTCCCCTCCCCCCACATTATTCCCCTCCCAGTCCCAAGCCTCCAACTCGGCACTGTCCTCCGGACCCATCCATCACTGCCCCTGTGACCTATCACTTCCTCCCTCACCATCATCCACCTATTGCTTTCCCAGCTACCTCCCCCAACCCCAACCCCCTCCCACTTATCTCTCAGCCATGACCCACAAGCCTCATTCCTGAGGAAGAGCTTATGCCCGAAACATCAATTCTTCTGCTCCTTGGATGCTGCCTGACCTGCTGTGCTTTTCCAGCAATACACTCTTGACTCTCATCTCCAGCATCTGCAGTCCTCACTTTCTCCTGGCAATTGGCTGAGTTGGATTTGTCCTGTTTTTATTTTGTTTGCATGATAAACCTGAGCAATTTTCCAGAACATAGGACATGTCAGTCTTTTAAATGACTTACTTTCATATAGCTTTACCACAACAATAAATACTATTTGCTGTTTAGGATGCAATAACATTCCAATTCTTATAAAATTGCTTATTGTTTGACCTACAATGAGCAGTGTCAGGAAGTTCATAATTTACAGAGTAATATAATTTATGAAGTCATCTATTGAAAAGTACTAAACACAAGGCATTACTAGAAGTCTGTTTTACATAATCAAGCCATGATCATTTGGTGTATATCACATATCTTAAATGTAATAGCATTGCTATTTGTTGCATTTGTAAAGGTTTTTTGTAGAGTCCCTGAAGTTGTCAAATTGATGTTACAAATGATGTAGCCAGTCAAATGTCAAATACTGAACCCAGTCTGTCAATACAAGAGAAAAAAAAGACTTGTGTTGGAGAGGGTAGCCATGTGATTAGGATGAGAAGGAGATTGAATTAGTTCAGAATCAGTGTACGTTATAGTAACATTTCAACGTTTACAAAGCAGCATTAAAATCCATGATCTGAAATCAGAAAATCATTTTTGTTTTCAAGGTTTTTTTATTTTTATTTTAATTCATTCATCTAGACGAGCTCTCAAATCTCCAATTTTCTCATCTGATTGCTTCCCAAATGATGCCATGAAGTTTGCTTCCATCACCTTGCTTTGAAACATTTTGCAAGCTCCAAGCATCAATGTGTCCTCTAATTTCCCTTCACAGCATGTGGCACAGTTGGTGTACTGCATGACCCCTTTAAGATAGTTGTGTGGCTGCCTCCTTGCACACTTTAAAGAACTGCTGCTTGCTCATATTATTTTGGACCAGTCTATGTTAATTTTTAGGTTGCTGCGGAGCCTGAACAGCAAGTATGGAACTTTGTAGGTTGTTAATTATATATTAAGTATATTTAATTTACACAAATTGCACACATCAACTGAGAATTTTCTGTATGCCATCTAAAAGTTTGCAAGTTAGGTTAGGAGAAGTATGTTCGTAACATGTATGTCTGTGAATTAATATAAAAACCTGCAAAGAATACAAAACTAGGAGGAGTCAGCATTCCAGCCCCTCAAGCCTGCTCCCATTCCATTCGATCATGGCTGATCTCATAAAAACTGAGCTTTTCCAGCAATTTCAATTTTTGTCAGTTTATGACTGATCTCATCTGGGCCTCAACCTCACCTTCCTGCCTTCTCTCCATAGTCCTTCATTCTGGATTAGTGGTGCTGGAAAAGCACAGCAGTTCAGACAGCATCCGAGGAGCAGTAAAATCGACATTTCAGGCAAAAGCCCTTCATCAGGAATACATGCCTCGGATGCTGTCTGAACTGCTGTGCTTTTCCAGCACCACTAATCCAGAATCTGGTTTCCAGCATCTGCAGTCATTGTTTTTACCTTTTCCATAGTCCTTCAGCCCATTGTAGATCAAAAATCTTCTAGGAGAAAGTGAGGACTGCAGATGCTGGAGATTAGAGCTGAAAATGTGTTGCTTGAAAAGCGCAGCAGGTCAGGCAGCATCCAGGGAACAGGAGAATCGATGTTTCGGGCATGAGCCCTTCTTCAGGAATTCATGTATTCCTGATGAAGGGTTTTTGCACGAAACATTGATTTTACTGCTCCTCGGATGCTGTCTGAACTGCTGTGCTTTTCTAGCACCACTAATCCAGAATGAAGGACTAGATCAAAAATTTGTCTACCTAATTCTGAAATGTCCCAGCAATGCACGCTGGGGTTTTGAATTCCACAGATCCACAACTCTTCGAAAGAAGAAATTTCTCTTCACCTTTGTTTTAAATTTGCAACCCCTTATCCTAAAACAATGACCTTTCATTTGAGATTGCCCCATGTCAGGAAAGACCCTCTCTACATCTACTTTGTCAATCCCCTTTTGCATATTATATACCTCAATTAGATCTCCTCTCGTTAGTCATAGTCATAGAGATCTCCAGCCCTTCGAGCCACTAAGTCTGCACCACTCAAAAACAACTGCCTAACTTGTCTAATCCAATTTTTCAGCACTTTCTCAAGAGCCTTGTATGGTTCAGCATCACAACACCTCTTAAATTTTATTGGGTTTCTGCTTCTACCACCTTTATAGACAGTGAGTTCCAGATTCCCACCTCCCTCAGGGTGAAAATGATTCTCCTCTCATCTCCTTATGTGCGTTGAACCTATGCCGTGCGGTCATTCATTTCTCCAACAACAGGAAACATTTCTTCCTGTCTGCTATGTCTATGCTCTTCATAATACTACACAATCAAGTCCCCCTCTGTCTCCTCTGTTCCAATGAGAAACAACCACAGTCTATCCATCTGTAAAACTCTTCAGTCCTGAAAAATCCTGATAAATATTTTCTGTCCTCTCTCCAGTGTAATGACATCTCTCCTGTAATGCAGATTACATAACTACATGTAATGGTATCATTGTGATATAACCTTCCTGCTCTTAAACTCCATGCCTAGTCTAATTTAGGCAATCTCTACCTCTTCTGCTACCTTAAGGGACCAGCGGAAAACCTCACAGTTATCCACAGTAAACTCCCAAAATTGTGAACTCAAAGATCGGTTCCACTTTTATCCTTCACTTTCAGGAATACAATGCTGATCACTCTTTACTTAACGAAACTCTTGATAATCAATCATAGTCATATCTTCAGTTTAGACATGTGTCCTCTGCTCATCCACCCATAATTTAAATTGTAAGTATTCAAGGTTAGCCTTTTCTGTATTGTGCATTTCATATATATTATAATATACTCATCACATATTCACCTTCAATTACTTCTTTCCAAGCTGACAATCCCAAATAGCAGATTTTCAATCTGTTGTCTTACCATAAACCTGACATTATGGTTTGATGATCTATTACAAACCTGCATTCTTTTTATTTACATTGAAATCTAGCCTTTCGAGACTTTGCTGTATTTTTAGCCAGTAACAATCTATCTTGCCCATACAGCTTTCCATGCACTGGATAACCAGAAATGGTCCCAGTATTCAAGGCTGGTCTGATCAATTACATCTTCAGTCAACCATCTTCAAAGCATGCACCCCAGTTGCCAAAGTAAATCTTCTGGAAATGAAGACTTGTTAAGAATTGTGAGACCTTGCCATGGCGATACATTGCAATGCAGAAAAGCATACATAGCACAGTGGTTATGTCTGGGACATGACAAAGAGAAGACACAAGTCAAACAGAGACACGATGGCATATTTGTGAATATACAGTTGATGCGATATCCAAATGTCTTGAAATGTATCGTGCCATAGCTAGAATAGTATCTGCATTAGAAATGTTCTTTTACTCTGATTACTAATTAATCCATTAGACTTCATTACAATAAGGAATATTATTGATTACATTATTATTAAAATGTGTTTCTGCCGGTTAAATATTGTGACAATACTTTGGCTTTCAGGTTATATTTTGTCATTTTTCTTATGAGAGGACGCTGGAGCAGAGGTGCTGAACAGTCTGTTCTAGAATAATAAAAGCTTGTGAGGGCTTAGGGTTTCTTTAAGTCTGAACAAAGACTGGAGGCCTGTGACCAGTGGTGCGCCACAAAGGTCGGTGCTGGGTCCACTACTTTATGTTATTTATATAAATGATTTGGATGTGAACATAAGACGTATAGTTAGTAAGTTTACAGATGACACCAAAATTGGAGGTGTAATGGACAGCGAAGAAAGTTACCCCAGATTACAACACGATCTTGATCAGATGGAACAATGGGATGAGAAGTGGCAGATGGAGTTTAATCTAGATAAATGTGAGATGCTGCATTTTTGGAAAGCAAATCTTACCAGGACTTATATACTTAATGGTAAGGTCTTAGGGAGTGTTGCTCAACAAAGAGACCTTGAAGTGTAGGTTCATAGTTCCTTGAAAGTGGAGTTGAAGATAGATAGGATAGAAGAAGGTATTTGGTATGCTTTCCATTATTGGTCAGAGTATTCAGTACACAGGTAGGGAGGTCATGTTGCAGCTGAATAGGACAATGGTTCGGCCACTGTTGGAATATTTCGTGCAATTCTGGTCTCCTTCCCATCGGAAAGATGTGGTGAAACTTGAAAGAGTTCAGAAAAAAATTACAAGAATGTTGCCAGGGTTGGAGGATTTGAGCTACAGGGAGATGTTGAGGAAGCTGTGGCAGTTTTCCCTAGAGTATCAGAGACTGAGGAGTGACCTTATAGAGGTTTATAAAATCATGAGGGGCATGGATAGGATATATGTGGGTGGGGAGTCCAGAACTGTCCAGAACACATCGACCTGGACCCAATATACCAACCACTACAGCGGACAGCTGAAACTGACAACCGGAAGCGGCAGGGACAGACCACTATAAACACCAGAGGAAACATCAAAGAAGCGTTTCGCAGGAGGCTCCCAAGCACTGATGATGTCGCCTAGCCAGGGGACGAAACGTTTGCAACAAAAACTTCCAGCTCGGCGAACAGAACCACAACAGTCCAGAACTAAAGGGCATAGATTAAGGGTGAGAGGGGAAAGATATAAAAGAGACCTATGGGGCAACCTTTTCGCGCAGAGGGTGTTATGTGTATGGAATGAGCTGTCAGAGGAAGTGGTGGAGGCTAGTACAATTGCAACATTTAAAAGGCATCTGGATGTAGTATGAATGGGTGGGGTCAAGCTCCCACAACACCAGGATTTTCGCATAGATTGCACTAACTGTTGACATTTAGAAGCTGCTATACATTTCTCCCTGTTACAGCAAAACGCTGGGGTTTGTGATCTCTGCCAGAGTTTTCTCTTCATGTTCTTCCGTCCTGGACTGGAGAAGCATTGCCTGTGAGACAATCTATTTTACTGAACTTGCCTTTGCCAAGGGTGTGTTTATGAATGATACTAGTAATTAACATGTATATTCTCCTGTTAAGTATTTGATAGTTACAATTAGGCTACTTCTATTTAACTGTAAGAATAAGGTGTGTTCTGTATCAAGCGTGGTAGTTTGATCAATGGAATTGCATCCATACCTTACATTTGCCTGTTAAAATAAGAAAATGTGGTTGTCTAGGCTATCTTTTTAATATATTTTGAGAGAGTGAGGTCAGGTCCATAACAATATGAAGTGAATCAAAAATAATAATGCAAAAATCTTAATATTGTTATGATGCTGGATCAGAACACTGATGTACCATGGACAATATTAACTTTCAAGTTTAAATGTGTTTTTAAAGGAAGTCTGCCTCATCCAAAATAGTGAGTGGAGGTATAAATTCACTCACTAGCAAAATCCTATGTGAAATCCCTGGAATGTCACTGCAGGGTATCAGGGTAATTTCAAATACAGAGTCAAATGTAACAGTAAGATATAAGAAGGTGCTAACGACCCTTTAGAAAATTTGTAGCTCAGGTTGAGGTTCTGGACGTAAGTTTGCTCACTGAGCTGGAAGGTTCATTTTCAGATGTTTTGTCACCATAAGCACCATAAGAAGGTGCTCTCAGAACAGCATTCTCAGAAGAAAGTCACTTCTTGCAGATTTTTTTGTGTTTATGCCTTCCATGTGGGACTGTGCTGCCCCATTAACAAGGTTAGGTTGTCCTTGGTTTTTCTCAAGACTGGTCGGAAAGGCAGAGGTGCCGATATGTCTTGGAATGAGCTTACTTTAAACAATGACAGGGGAGTGGCCAGTTCTCCCAGTTCAGATTTTTTACAAGTTTGGTTTAGTTTTTAGCAGTGAGTCAGAAAACTGCTGGGACCTAGAGAAGCAGCTACAGCTTCAACAGAGTTCTTGCCTGAACTTTCCCTCTGAAATCTCTCCTGCCTGTAATAAACTGTGTTTGCATTTACCTTTTTCCAAGGGGTGTGTTTACGGGTTGTTGCAAGAACTGGAACAGATCCTTCGTTAAGCTGCGACAGAGTCGGTTGGATTTTCAAATATGTTATTCTAAATTCTGCTTTCTTTTGTTCGTGCCTCAGCCTTAGTGTGTAAATAAATTTAGTTATGCTTAAAGCCAAGCTGCATCACTCCTGGAATATCCACTTTACATCTGCCTTTAAATCAAGAAAAGTTAGGATCTGGGCTACCTTCTTAAAAGGCGGTCTGACCCGGTCCATAACATATGAAGACACTTTAAAAAAACAATTGCAACACTAATTCATGTGCATTGGTGACCTGGTGTTCTAGTATGTAGGTGATGGTGGTAAGGATTACAGCTTTGAAAACATCCATTTAAATATCCCTGCAAAACAAGTAAAAAAGGAAAATAAGGTCTGACTCTGAGTGCTGCCAGACAGCCACAAAAGATCAGCCTACAAAGTCAAGAACCTCAAAATCAACAGTTTGACATCCATGTTATCGGTGACAACACTGCAAACAATGTTTAAACATTTGCAACCCATGAACAATTCAAAGATTGTCCTGTCTATCATTAGTTTTAACTTCTATTATTTTGAACTCACGTCCTATTTCTAATTTGCGTGACTCAATGGGCTGAATGGCCTAACTTGTGTTCATATGTCTTGTGGTGTAGATATCATCGAATCACTACATATAGAAGCAGGCCATTTAGCCTACTAACTCCACACTGACCCTCCAAAGAGCATGCCTCCCAGACCCAGTCCCCTACCTTATCCCCATAACCCTGCATTTCCTATGGCTAATCCCTATCGCCTGCATATCCCTGGATACTATGGGGCAACCTAGCATGGCCAGTCCACCTAAACTGCACATTCCTGGACTGTGGGAGGAAACATATGGAATGTACAAATTCTGCACAGACAGTCACCTGAGAGTGGAATCAAACCCAGCTCCCTGGCACTGAGAGGCAGCAATGCTAACCACTGAGCCACCATGTTGATATGTCTTGCATTACAATTTTTCTTGTTTTAACAAGAAATAAAATTCACCCTTCCTTGCTAATTCAAGAAAACTTGGCAAATTTATTCCTTACAAAACAAAAAATTTGACTCAAAGAGAATGGTGTCCTCAATGGAAGAGAGCCTTTTAAAACTAACTTTGTTGCAACCAGCCACAGGGGGTTTGGGGAGGCAGGTAAGGGGTGTAAGGGAATTACTAAGGGGAGGCAGTTTACTCCTCCTTACCAGGATCTTAACACTTTGAGCTATTGGGCCTAGAACTAATCTGAATTGGGAAAATTTGCCAGGGGATTGGACCCAACAATACATTTGTTTTAAAATGGTCTCATATAATTAACATAATCAAAGAACTGCAGAGGTTGGAAATCTGTAACAAAAGCAGAAATTGCGAGAGAAACTCATCAGGTCCAGCAGTAGAGAGCAGCGTTAACATTTTAAGTTCAGTGTCTCTTCATCAGAACGGTTAGCAGCTAGGAAAATGTAGTATTTATACAGAAATTGATGTAGATAGTTGGATATGGAGCCCAAAGACGTATAGAAAGGATAGATGATCAAGGAGCTTCTGGATAGTAGACAAGGACCGAAGTATTTAAACTGACCATAGTGAAGGGAATAAAGTATTGTCCCTCAGTAAGGCTCTACTCTTAGAGAAATGAGGCACAGCCAAAATAAATGAATGACCCAAAAATGCTATCACTGTGAACTCTTGCAATAACCATAGTAGAATCCACCAGAATAGCTGAAATTAAGTCAGAACCCAAACATCAGGACTCAGCCTTATGCTGAAAATTCTAGGCTGACTTATTGGAGGAAGGTCTGTTGATGTCTGCTTTGTTCCACAAATCCGGATGATACAATTTTTCTATATAACAGCAGTAGCTTTATTATGGGACAGCCGGTGAGAGATTCAAAATGTCCCCAAAGTAGCCTACTTGTGGAGACACTTCTTCACAAATCTCTGCCCTACACACAGAGACAGTATATTTTATAGGAATTAAACAACAGGTTCATCAGTCACATGGGCGATTGTCATCACATAGTTTAAAGTAGATAATTATGAATTTATAAAGCCCGATGAATGTTGATGTCCTGTGATAACATGTGAATGGAGTACAGAAACTGATTAATGTATTCTTCATGATTATGTGTTGACAGGAAGAAATTAAGGCAGAAGGGTTTTGCCTGCTGTAAATAGGGGATTCTCATACCTATGCTAATATGAAGGGGAAATAAATGGGGGATTCACATACCTATGCTAATATGGAGGGGAAGTAAGACAATGGGAGCAGAAGGCAGTTTAACAGGGTTGTGACCAAGGCTATCACTCTTGTCTGGAAAGAGCAAATACCTTTGTCTGGGTCTACAGGTGAATCCACATGTGTGGTTTCATTAAGCTCCATTTCTGAGATACAGCCAGCCTCCCCTCTACTGAGATGTTCTGTCTGTATTGTAAGAGTCCAGGCTTTCAGTTGATACTGCAATAAGTCCTTTGATAGTGGAATGTTTAACCCTTGAGTTCCCAGTATGTCCTGAAGGAGAAGTAAAGCATGGAACTGACCCCTCTGGCATTTTAACTTCCTCAGCTCTATTGATCACTCAAATATATCCATGGAAATAAAAGTGGTGGCACTAGAACAGCTTTCCAAGCATCAGAGTTCTTCAATCCCAAGCCTTCAGTCAAGGTTGTGACTTGTGGTAGGTGGAGATAACCATGATTTGGAGGAGCCAGTGTTGGACTTGGGCGGACAAAGTTAAAAATCACACAACGCCAGGTTATAGTCCATCAGGTTCATTTGGAAGCACTAGCTTTCAGAATACACAGAGCAGAGGTACGTCCCTAAAAGTCACTGACTGTGGGGTTAATATGTGTATTCAGGCTGGATTGCTGTTTGTGTCTCACAGAAGAGTCAGTTTATTTCTAAGTAAGTCTCTGTGGTAGTGGGAGGCATTATCAACTTGTCATCAGAAGGAATCAAGGCATCTCCCTGCAGGCTCCAATCATAGTCTGGTGTGGACACAACTTATTCCGTTTACCAATTGGATAGGGTGCATGTTACAGGCATGTTAACAACCTGCTGCTGGAAGTCAATCATTTTGAGGATTCAGTCCTTCAGTTTAGGTCTTGATGGAGAAGGAAGCATGGAAGCTTTTCCTCCTTGAGGCTTTAATGGCATGTCGACAAGACTTGCAATCACATTGTCTGTCAGCAATACACAAAGATGCTGAGAAAAAGATGAAAATCTAGAATCCAATGACCCGAGCATGGAACTCCAGTTCTGAAGAAGAGTCATAATAATAAAGTCACAGCACGGAAACAGACCCTTCGGTCCAATTAGTTCATGCCAAGCATGTTCCCAATCTCAGCTAGTCCCAACTGCCTGTGTTTGGCCCATATCCCTCCAAACCTTTTCTATTCATGTACTTGTCAAAATATCTTTTAAATGTTGTAACTGTGCCTGCATCCATCACTTCCTCTGGCATTTCATTCCACAGATGAGCCACACACTGTTTAAAAAGTTGCCCCATTGTCCTTTTTTAAACTTTTCTCCCCTCATCTTAAAAATATGCCCCCTGATTTTGAACTCCCCTACCCCAGGTAAAAGGCCATTGCTATTCACCTTATGCATGCCCCTCATGATTTTATAAAATTCCATAAGATCACCCCTCAACCTCCTATGCAGTGAAAGAAATCCAAGCATATTTGTTTAAACCCTCCATTCTTGAGAACATCTTGTTTTTTTTTCTGAACCTTCTCCAATTTAATAATATTTTTCCTATAACTGGGCAACCAGAGCTGTACACAGTACTCCAGAAGTGGCCTCACCAATGTCCTGTACAACCTCAGCATGATGTCCTAACTCCTATACTCAATGGTCTGAGTAATGAGGGCAAGTGTGCCAAATACCTTCTTAACCTCACTATCTGCCTGTGACACAAATTTCAAAGAATTATGTATTTAAACCCTGAGGTCTCTCTGTTCTACAACACCACCATGGGCCCTATCTTTAATTGTATAAGTCCTGTCCTTGTTTGTTTTATCTTGCATTTATCCAAACTAAACTCCACCTGCCACATCTCAGCCCATTCTTCCAATTGATTAAGACTCTTTGTAATCTTAGATAACCTTCTTCATTGTTCACTATACCACCAATTTTAGTGTAATCCACAAACTTACTAACCATGCTTCCTAAATTGTTTAAAAAACTGACAAACAGAAGTGAAGCCAGTACTAATCCCCATGGAACATCACTAGTCACAGGCCTCCAGTCCAAAAAATAACCCTTTACCACCCTCTGTCTGCTGTCAAGCCAATTTTGTATCCAATAAACAAACCAACCCTGAATCCCATGCACTCTAACTTCAGTAATTAGTCTACCATGCGGAATCTTGTCGAAGACTTTACTAGCCCATATCTAACTTAAAAAGTTACTCTGTTTCCCCTTGCCACAGATGCTGCCAGAGCTGCTGAGCTTCTCTAGTTTCTGTTTTTATTTCAGATTTCCAGCATCCACAATACTTTCCTTTATCGTTTAGTTCAGATTACTCCATAATACAAAGGAACCTCGATTATCTGAATATAAATTATCTGAATTTTCGATTATCCAAAGGAGATCTCAAGGTCCCGATAGAAACATTACATCAAAGAAGTGTTTCCAAGACTGATCGCGTCTTTTGTTTACAATGATTAAAAATGAACACGGCTTACTGAAATGTTGCTGAGAATGGTCCTGGACATTGATGAGAGCCCAAGCACAGTCTCCAAATGTCTGACCGCCTGCCCTCTCTGTCTCTCCCCACACTTTCCCTGGAGTTCTACACAGGGGTGTACCCTAAAACCCCCTTGCCCAGATAATCTCTCCAACATTGTCCTGTACAGGGCAAAGGTGGAGCTTGTCAAAACGTTGCAGTGAAAAGTTTTGTGTGTGTGTGTGCGCTACTTTGCGACTCACCACCCAAAGGCCGCTCCAGTCTTGCTGTTGGTTTCCAGTCTGGCTGCCCCAGAGGTGGGGTGAAGGTCAGCGGGCGGGGGCGCTCGGGAAGGTGGGGCAGATGGGTTGGACGATGGTGGGGCTGGACGGGGGGATGGGGGTGGGGTGGGGCTGATGATTGGCTGATTTGGGGGGGTTGTACGGGTGGCGGGCTTGGGGGCTTGGTTAGGGGACAGGGTTGGACGGGGTTGGGGTGCAGATGGGGTGGCGGGGGCCCGCACACAGTGTTTTTCTGCCTAGTCTCCTGAACCGGGAGTGGACATCGCAAGTGCTCACTGTGTCAATCCCATTGAACTGATGGGCGGTTGGGGGTGGTGGGGTTAGGCCTCAGCAATGCTGCAGGTCCCTTACACACAAGTGTGTGTCAGTTCAAAAACAAACCCTGAGACAGAGCGAGGGAACAAGGCCGGCAGAGTGAGGAAAAAGGAAACTTCAGAAAACTCCGAGCCCCAGAGGCAAGGCATTGAGTCAATTAACCGAATAAATCAATTGTCCGAATGAAATACTCCCCGCCCATCTCGTTCAGATAATCGAGGTTCCTCTGTATTCCACTCGATGAGTCTAATTTAGACATGGGGGTGAAACACATTGAAACATGATTCCCTGCTCAAGTTGTAGAATTAATTAATTTCTCCTCTTGTTTTCAGATAAGAGGAAGTGGAACACATAGAAAGTCCTGACTTTAATCTGGAGTGTGATATTGATTCTGCTCCCTTGAGAGGAACTTTACTGCATTTATTTGATTTGTAACCAAGGTGATTTACCTCACAAGACAGAATTTAAACCATTTATAAAGTTTGGAGAATCCCCTACAGGAAGGAGTGTCAGAGGGGGAACCTTGGTTTGGATCATCCATTTAAGTCGACTATTTTATTGACTGTGCGAAGTTCGAAACATCTATCAATAGCCACCATACTATAACAAAAGCCAGCACGACATTGAATTTTTCTGAGAAATGATCATTAAAGAATGCTTCAGGCAAGAAACTTACTTTTCCTACAGGAAATAAATGTTTTGTTTGGGAAGAATTTGATACTAGATTTACAGAAAGGGTTATAAACATTGATCAGTTGTCTTAACATCAGCAATAGGAATATAAAAGGTAAGGAAGCAATATTTTTCTCAAAAAAAGCTGGCTAGAAAATTCACTGGCATGAATATCTTATGTGATGCCAAATTTATGATCAACGTGTTTTGTTCTTTAAGTTTGATAAATGTGCAATATATTTTAATAAGGGATGGAGGTGCTTTGATTATTATAAAGTAAATTATCTTTAGCCTTTCTCTGAAGTATTGATTTCACAATGTTGCTTGAGAGCTGCTTAGAACATGATTTACAAGTGAGGCATGTGCGCGCACACGTGTACATGCGCGCGCGCACACACACACACATATACACACACAGACTTTTTCTTTATTCTTTACACAAATATAATGGATAGGTAAATTTGAAATCCTAGTTGATACATTGTATTGCTTGGGAGATCATTTATCCCAATTTATTGAGGCAATTCACAAATATAAATATTTGGGCAAGACATTTCTTCCATTTCACTGTGCAGGAAGCATAGTGTCTTTTTATAAGCAAGTGGAATATCCATATACCACTTTAAGTTTAATAATCTTTTAATGGCTTTGGGAAGCCTAACAGATTGGAATTTGTAAGTTATGGAGTCACAGAGTCATACAACACATAAACAGACAAGTTGCAAAAGGAATATGAACAAAACTGTCTCATTCACTCAAGATAGTTTTTCTAGAGAAAGCATTTAGGATGCTGGTTGTATTTAGGATAATGGGGAACATCTCATGTGTCACATTCTATGGCAAGTATAAAACAATTAATCCTGTCAATGTCCACAGACTGTTGAAGCAAATTGTCTCAGCATTACCATCTCTAATTAAAAATAGCTTGGGCTTGCAATGAACCAAGGAGTATTGAAAGTGAGTTCTTGGTGATCTTAACAAAGGTCAGTTATCCATGTACTTGAACATAAATGGAGCTACAGTTTGAGGAAAACATACATTTCATGATAACTGAATTTCACGTGCAAGGCGAAAATGAGGACTGCGGATGCTGGAGATCAGAGTCTAGATTAGAGTCAGGAAAAGGGCTTTTCCCGAAATGTTGATTTTCCTGCTCCTCAGATGCTGCCTGACCTTCTGTGCTTTTCCAGCACCACTCTAGTCTGGCCAACTCTAAATATGTAACTTGTAAGAAGACAGTGAGTGTGCACCAAACACTTCAGTTCAAACATACCCAGCTATGCTTCCCTCTGAACACCTTCTCCATTGCAAATTGAGATTGGAATGGAGCTCCTGAAACAATTCCCAAACTAAATAATTTGCTTGCCGCAGTAAAGCAAAATCTATCAACAAGACTTGTGGCAGAAGAATTGGATGGAACCAATTTATTTGCCTTGAAAAAAAAACCCAGCAGCACCAGGTGTTAATAAACCAGAATTATAGAAGCAACAGCAATTAAACAGACTGCTAAAAAGGGAACTTCAAAATTCCAGAACATACCAGTGTTGCAATTGGCTGAGCAGATTTAAAGGAGCAGGTGAGAAAATGACGTATTCAGTTTGGAGGTAAAAACAATGACTGCAGATGCTGGAAACCAGATAATATTCTTGATTTATTCCTGATGAAGGGCTTTTGCCCGATACGTCGATTTCGCTGCTCCTTGGATGCTGCCTGAACTGCTGTGCTCTTCCAGCACCACTAATCCAGTATTCAGTTTGGAACCAATTTATAAAGTACAATGCAATTAAGAGTTTTAGTAAAATTCATGATCTCATGTTGAAGTCTTCAAAATGATGATTGCATTTTCTATCTCTGAATATGGCTCCCTGAGTTAGTTGTATTAGTGTACGCAATTAGTCAGAACTGCAAATTCCTATTCACCTATAAATAGCCACAGATTGAAACTGCTGTTGCTGGGTTTGGAGATCGATATTTATCATGTACATGCCTGTAAATAAATGCTTACAAAGAGTGTGAGGATTACCTCTGGATCGGGGTCTGGGTGGGTTACTATTCGGAGAACTTGTTGGGCCGAAGGGCCTGTTCCCACACACTGTAGGAATTCTAATTATGTAGGAACTCTAACTCTAATTCTATCCTTAACCATCAACCTTTCAGGATTATTGCACCTTGAAATTCATGGCCCTACTAGTTGAACCCAATGATGTGCATTTGAATTATGCAAAGGTGTTTTCTCATGACCTGATGTTGAGAAAGGATTTGAAAAATGTCAATTGTTAGCTCTCGAAAAGCTTAGAAATCTTTCTCTGCTTTCCACGATTGCCCATTTGACCTTTAAAAATCAAAGAACAATCTGACAAAACACCATAAACATTGCGTTTCCGTAAAGAGATCTTGGTGTAAATTCTTTTGATATGTAGGCAAAACAATTTTAGAGCCTTCCATCTGCCATTGATGCTGTCACTGACACACTCTCTGTACTTACCACATGGAAGATAATGCCATACCTTGTCTTGAATTGAGCTGGATTCCCATCGCTGCAGATTACATCCTTGCTGCCCAGTTTTTTTTTGTCTTCCTACAGGAATGGAACAGAAATGAGAATGTTCTCTACTTGGGCTGCTTTCAACTAAGTTAGCTGAACTTCTCCAGCATCAGGATTTGAATTGAAATTACAGAATAACAGGCTTTCCAATCCATTACACGCTGGCATTTCGCCTCCTGAAAGAGAAATGTCCACCACCTCACTGCCACCTGCTCCAGACCCACCAATGTAGGCGTCAACACACTTTCGGCATCATCTTTTTGCTGCCGGACACCACCTCACTGATGCCACAATCCCATACTCACCCCACAACCATCAGCTCTGCTGAAGTCACCGTCTCACCGATAACCAGAAGTCCCCATTCCGGGCCTACTTTGACTGCAACCAGGAGTCCCTGGCTCCACTGCTATCTTGATGATGCCAGAATTCCCTGCTCTGGATCCACTGGAACCAGGGGTCCCTGGCTCCACTGCCAGGCCAGACCACTGCTGCACCAAGAGTCCCGCTTCGGCTGAAAGATAGCTGTTCTCATCTTCTTCCTTGCTGCAGAGAATGTCTGCCTGTCAAATAGTTAAATGATATTTACCTTGTTTTTTAAAATAGTTGACAAACTAGATGATGAAATTTCCCACACCTTTGCGATGTACACTTTTCACATCATGCTAGAGTTTTCCAAATGCTGTAGCAACCTCACTTTCTCTCCAATAAACAGCATGTTTATTTTTCTCCTAGGGTTAACAATATTTGCAGGGTTTGTGAATGTTTTCACAAGGTGATCACAATGTCAAGTCGTGTCTTATCTGGCCTCCAACATTTTGGGGCTGTTGTGTGGCATAACCTCTACCCTGAGTTGTCACTGTGGTCACATGATGAGCTTACAAAAGTTCAGTTCACCTACAGTTACTAGTTACAGAATTTTAGTTTATTGTGAGCAATAATCCATTGGATTTGTTTTCCTGCTGATGGGAATGGCTGACAATTTTCACACGAGCTTGTCTTCATTGCTCAGAGCATTGATGTCACTTTGTGGCTGTGCAGAACATTGGTGCGGCCACGTTTGGAGTACTGCGTAGAGTCCTGGTCACCCTGTTATAGGAAAGACATTATTAAATTGGAGAGGGTTCAGGAAAGATTTACCAAGATGCAAGCAGGACTGGAGGGTTTGAGTTATGAGGAAAGGCTAGATTGGCTGGGAATTTTTCACTGGAGCATAGGAGGTTGAGGCGTAACCTACAGAGATTTATAAAATCATAAGGACCATAGATAATGCGAATAGCAAAGATTTTTTTCCCTCGGGTGTGTGATTTCAAAACTAGGAGGAATATTTTTAAGGTGAGAGGAGAAAGATTTAAAAGTCACCAGAGAGGCAACTTTTTCACACGGAGGTGTTCCGTGTGTAGAATGAACACTCAGAGGAAATAGATGGAAATGTGTTGCTGGAAAAGCGCAGCAGGTCAGGCAGCATCTAGGGAACAGGAGAATCGACGTTTCGGGCATTAGCCATGCCCGAAACGTCGATTCTCCTGTTCCCTAGATGCTGCCTGACCTGCTGCGCTTTTCCAGCAACACATTTCCATCTCTGATCTCCAGCATCTGCAGACCTCACTTTCTCCACTCAGAGGAAATAGCACAGTTACAACATTTGTGAAGATACGATGGCTTTAAGAGGTGTATTTTGTCCTGTTTTTTAATGACTTTTTCAATAGTTGCTGGGGTCTTTGAGGCTGGATTATGGAAACTCTAATTCCTTTCACTGATACAGCAAAAAAGCAGGGGTTCTCTTCCTGCTGCTAGAATTGCATGTGAGACAATCTAGTTTGCCTTGTGTTTATGGGATGTTAGTATACTGGAACAGTTAATTATTATTAATTATGGAGTCATAGAGGTGTATAGCACAGAAACAGACCTTTGGTTCATCCTAAATTAATCTAGTCCTATATGCCAGCATTTGGGCATATCCCTTCAACCCTTCCTATTCATATACCCATCCAGATGCCTTTAAAATGTCATAATTGTACTAGCCTCCACCACTTCCTCTGGCAGCTCATTCTGTGCACACACAACCTTCTGCATGAAAAAATAACTTCTTAGGTCCCCTTTAATCTTTCCCCTCTCACCTTAAACCCCCTAGTTTTGAACTCTCCTACCCTGGGAAAAAAAGACTTTGGCTATTCACCCTATCCATGCCCCTCATGATTTTATAAACCTCTATAAGGTCACCCCTCAGCCTCTGATGCTCCAGGGAAATTAGCCCCAGTCTATTTAGCCTCTCCCTATAGCTCAAACCCTCCAACCCTGGCAACATCCTTGTAAATCTTTTCTGAACCCTTTCAAGTTTAACACCATTGTTCCTATAGCAGGAAGACTAGAATTAAACACAGTATTCCTTGTAAAGCATTTCAATAGATTTACAGTTAAGCCAATGCTTTTGTTTTTATTTTGTCTGCATTTGAAGTGTAGTGTCAAGATAAAGTCTGTTTTCTTAAAGTCGAGAAGTTTGATCAACCAAATTGCATATTGAACACAATGCCCTACACTGACTTTTAGCATCAGTAACGTTATGATCTCAGTTGTCTTAATATATTTTGAGGGTGTTTGGTCTAGTCCATATCAAATTTAAAAGACATTGGGACAAGTATATGAATTCGAGGGATATGGGCCAAACACAGGTAAGTGGGACTAATTTAGTTTGGGAAACTTGATTGGCATGGATGAGTTGGACTGTGCTGTATGACTCTGACTTTACGACCAGCGTTCAGTGTCATCCAGATGGTACTCTTCCTGATCTCACTGTGTATTTGAATTAATCATATATTTCCTCAGATTTGCTGCAGGTCAATTTAGATTGCTTTTAGTTTATTGTGTATTAAATAATTTACTCCAGTTCCCAAGTTCTGACATTGCATGAGTTGAAACATCCTTAAAGGAGAAAGTGAGGACTGCAGATGCTGGAGATCAGAGCTGAAAATGTGTTGCTGGAAAAGCGCAGCAGATCAGGCAGTATCCAAGGAACAGGAGAATCAACGTTTCGGGCATAAGCCCTTCTTCAGGAATGAGGAAAGTGTGTCCAGCAGGCTAAGATAAAAGGTAGGGAGGAGGGACTTGGGGGAGAGGTGTTGGAAGGAGATGACCTGGGGTGTGCAGTGAGAGAGGGACTCACTGAAATCCTTGTAGAGGGAGGCTTGCAAGGATGCCTTCCTTGAAGAATACTACACAATCCTTTATCTGAAACGTTTGGGAACAGTTGGTTTTCAGAATACTGAATTTTTCAAATTTCAGAATAAGTGACAGTTTGACAGTTAACTTTTAAAAAAACTTAGTGAACAGCACCTCAGTGTGAGTACTACGTGCTCTGAGACAGAATTGAGGCCTGCCAGTGCTAGGCCATGCCTATCCATGTCACATCTGAGTGACATTCATCGAGTGGGTGTGGAGTTGAGTTAACTGTTTGAAGCCAAGCAACCTTGTTATGGAGAAAAGAAATCTTCACAAGAAAACCTTCGGATTTCAGAGTTTTTTGGATTTCGGGATTTCGGATAAAGGGTTGTCTGCCTGTATTTATAAAACGTATGAAACATGTTACGTATTCATTACACTGTAACTTTATGAAATGGCTCAGAATGCTCCAAGAACCAACTAACATACTTTTTTTTAGTTGTTTATAAGGAAAGATGAGGAAATTGGCATTTGATCTTTTGAGGATCATTAAGATCACCAATTACTCTTATTCACCTCGATCTCATGAGCATGTCAACGACTGTACCTCAGTAGCCTTAATCTAATTTATCAAGAATATATCTTGAGTGCAAATCCAGGAAACCTGTACTATCCTACATCATTGGCTCTTACTCTGACATATTCAAATGTATTTTGCAAACAAGCAGATTAAAGATGACAGTCGAGAGTGCGTTGCTGGGAAAGCACAGCAGGCCAGGCAGCATCCGAGGAGCAGGAGAATCGATGTTTCGGGATTCCTTATGAAGGGCTTATACCTGAAATGTCAATTCTCCTGCTCCTTGGATGCTACCTGACCTGCTGTGCTTTCCCAGAGACGCACTCTCGACTCCGATCTCCAGTATCTGCAGTCCTTACTTTCTCCCAAATGCATGGTAGATTGATAAGAAGCATGTCAGATTGTAATGATAGTAAGTTAAAGTTGAACAAGGGCCATGATGAATTTCACATGATATTCCTTACCAGAATTTGTTCTGGGCTGTTAATATACTAAATTGTGAGGAAAGTTACCCTTTTCAATTTTGCCTTTACAAAGGCTACAGGCACATACAGAACAACTGCAGATTTGAAATCTGTTCAGATCACTCTTTCCAAAAGGTCTGACATCACCAGCCAAATATCAAATGAATGCAGACTTTGTTAAGTATTGCAATTGTTCTGTTTCACTTCTTCCCCAAGAATCTCATTCTCCAAATTTTGCACATTTGAAAAGGTGTCGTTTAAAAAGGATTTCCAGTTATTTTACAAGAACAAGGGCATGTGGAGAAGTAAACAACAGCAAACACTGAGCAGGCAGGGTGGCTCAGTGGTTAGCACTGCTGCCTCACATGCCAGGAGCCCACATTTGATTCCAGCCTCGGGTGACTGTCTGTGTGGAGTTTACACATTCTCTCTGTGTCTGTGTGGCCTTCCTCCTACAGTCCAGAAATAAGCAGGTGAGGTGAATTGGCCATGCTAAATTGCCCATAGTATTCAGGGATGTGTCGGTTAGGTGCATTAGTCTGGGGTAACTGAACAGTAGTAGGGGAATGAGTCTGGGTGGGTTACTCTCTGAGGGTCGGTGTGGATTGTTGGGCCTAATGACCTGTTTCCACACTATAGGGATTCTATTCTGAACTGCAAATGATAGAAATTAAAATATAAAATGATGGAAGCACTCAGCTGATGATGTATCACCTTAGAGGGAGAAACACAGTTAATGTTTCAGTATGTTGACCTTTTATAAGAAATATGTCTAACTAGCTGAGATTTTGCAATAATGCTCAGTGGGGAAGACAGTATTAATATCGCTGGGCAAGTAATCCAGGTTCCAATAACATGTGGCTCAAATCCCAATGTGGTGAAATATCAATTTCATAGAAATCTAGAATAAAGTGATATCCTAATGGTGTTCATGTAACCATTGTAGATTGTTGCAGATACCCATGCAGTTCATTAATGTCCTTTCAAGAAGGAGACTGATCTTATCTGGTCCGACCTACGCATGAGTTCAGACCCACAGCAATGTGGTTGATATTTAACTGCTTTCTGGATAATTAGGGATGGGTAATAAATGGCAACAGTGCCCACATCTTATGAATAATGAGAATTTAATATTTTCCTCCTGAATCTCCTTTGCAAATTTTTGACTTGTTGCCTCATTCTGGTATGAAAACTTTCATAGTAGATTGTCCACTGTGCCGGATTTAACTCAATATTAATTTGCATCAAGAGCAATTTAACAAAAAAAGAACAAGAGCTTACATTTGCATCATATATTTTATAGATTAAGAAGTGCAAGTAGCTTTTGAAGTGTAGTTATTGTTGCACTCAAAGCAATGAGACAATGGCCAGGTAATCTGCTTTCCTTCAATACTGTTGGCTGAGGAATAGTTTTGGCCAGGGCATCAGAATCAATTCTCCTACTCTCCTTCAAAAAGTGGCATGGCATCATTTTTATTGCTGAAAAGACAGACATGTTGCCAAGCAAATGATTGACATGGGGCAAGGCATAAACTCCTATAACCAAATTGCATAAGTGTGTGCTCAAAGAGAAAGCAGCAACAGTCTTCGTTTGATAATACCAGTTAAGAAATAGAAGGGCTTGCCATTATCAATCCATTGACCCTGGTAACCATCATCTACTTTGCTTGACCCATTCATTCATGCTGCAGTAATATAAACCATTCTAATCTGTCATGTTGTGCATTATATTTAAACAAAAACCCAAATTGCTGAAGAAACTCAACAAGTCTGGCAGCATCTGTGGAGAGACAGCAGAGTTAATGTTTCGAGTCCAGAGATCTTTGAAGTATCTTGTATATTTGTCTATACATGCTGGAATTAGGATTTCTTTCTTATAGAGTAGGTATAATTATATATCTCTGCACTGGCCATGTCAGTGTTAATGACATACTCACTCGTAAAAAAGACACTTATGAGATGCTGAGGTAGGCAGATTGTTTTTACCAAGTAAGGGCAGGCAGGAAAGTCAAGTTAAGACCAAAACCATTTCAACGTTTTATTGAATGTAAGTCAGGCTCAAGGGTCCAAAATGGCCTATCCCTGCTATTAATTCTTTATGTTCTTATATTTGTCTCTCAGACTCTTTACAACTTCTTCCTTCCTAACTTTATTGCTGTAAATACAAGTTACGACACAGTGGCTAATCTCAGGGAATAAAATTTGACACTTAATATTTATTTGATTGAGACTGTAAGACATTGATATTATTTCGTGAAAAATTGGAAGCAATTTGCACCACCTAACTCACTCTGTTACCAACCCATACACTGCTGCAGTTTTTTTGTCATTGCTCTAGTATACTTCTGTCATGTCTTGACTCATCTTGTGTTGAGGCTAGTTCCTTGTTCAAGGAATGTAGCCTTAATTCAACATTTTGAATTACAATGTTTTACTTCATACATTATACAGGGCAGGAGGATTTGAGCTATAGGGAAAGGCTGAATAGGCTGGGGTTGTTTTCCTTGGAGCGTTGGAGGCTGAGGGCCAACCTTATTGAGGGGCATGGAAAGGGTGAATTTCCCATGGCAGAGGACTCCAAAACGAAAAGGCACAGGTTTGAAGTGAGAGAGGAAAGATTTTAAAGGGACCTAAGAGGCAACTTTTGCAAGCAGAGGGTGGTGTGTTAATAGAATAAGCTACCAGAGGGAGTGGTGGAGACTGGAACAATTACAACTGTTAAAAGGCATCTGAATTGGTACATGAATTAGGAAGGGTTTAGAAAGAAATGGATAAAAAGATAGGTGGAGGGGCAAGTAGTATTGGGGAGGCGGGGAGGCTGCAGAAAGATTTGGATAGGTTAGGAGCAAATAAGTGGCAGATGAAATACAACATGAGAAAGTGTGAGGACATGCATTTTGGTAGGTAGAATAGAGGCAGGGACAATTTTCTAAATGAGGAGAGAATTTAGAAATCTGAAGTGCAAAGTAACTTTGAAGTTCTAGCTCAGATTTCTCTTAAGGTAAACTTGCAAGTTGAGTCAATAGTTTGGAAGGCAAACACAATGGTGTCATACACCTCAAGAGGACTAGAATATAAAGCAGCGATGTACTCCGAATGTTTTATAAGGCTCTAGTTAAACCACATTTAGAGTATGAGCAGAAAGTGAGGACTACAGTTGCTAGAGATCAGGGTCAAGGGTGTGGTGCTGGAAAAGCACAACAGGTCAGGCAGCATTCAAGGAGCAGGAGAATCAACGTTTCGGGCATAAGCCCTTCATCAGGAATGAGCCTTGTGTGCCAAGGTGGTAGAAAGTTAAATGGGAGGGGGTTGCCCTGGGGGGAAAGGTAGTTGAGAGTGCAATAGGTAGATGGAGGTAGGAGCAATAGTGATAGGTCGGTAAGAAGGGTGGAGTGGATGGGTGGAAAGGAAGATGGACAGATAGGACTGGTCATGAGGGCAGTGCCAACTTAAAAGGTTGGATCTGTAATAAGGCGGGGTGGGGAAATAAGGAAACTGGTGAAGCCCACATTAATCCTGTGTGGTTCGTGGGTCTCATGGTGGAAGATGAGGTGTTCCTCCTCCAGGCGTCAGGTGGTTGGAGTTTGGGAATGGAGGAGTCCCAGCATGTCCTTGGCAGAGTGGGAGGGGGAGTTAAAGTGTTTGGCCATGGGACAGTGGGTTGCTTTGTGTGTGTGTTCAGGAGATGTGCTCTGAAGCATTCTGCAAGTAGGCGTCCTATCTCCCCAATGTAGAGGAGACCACATTGGGAGCAGTGGATACAATAAATGACACGTGTGGAAGTGCGGGTAAACTTGATGGATGTGGAAGGCTTTTTTTGGGACCTTTGGACAGAGGTGGGAGGAGACGTGTGGTTGCAGGTTTTAAAATTCTTGTGGTGGCAGGAGAAGGGGCCGTGAGAGGAAGGTGGGTAGGTGGGAGGCGTGCACCTGACAAGAGAGTAGTGGAGGGAATGGTCTTTACAGAATGCAGATAGGGTTTGGGAGGGAAATATATCTCTGGAAGTGGGGTCCGTTGTAGGTGATGGAAATGGCAGATGATTACACGATGTATGGTGGAGTGGAAGGTGAGAACCGGGGGTTCTATCCTTGTTGCATTTGGAGGGGTGGGGTTCGAGGGCGGAGGTGCGGGAAATAGATGTGATGCACTGGAGGGCCTCATTGACCATGTGGGAGGGGAAATTGTGGTCTTTGAAGAAAGAGGCCACCTGGTATGTTCTGTGGGTGAACTGGTCCTCCTGGGAGCAGGTGCAGCGGAGGCGGAGGGATTGGGAATATGGGATAGCGTTTTCACAGGAGGCAGGGTGGGAGGAGGTGTAGTCCAGGTAGTTGTGCGAGTCAGTGGGTTTGTAGAAAATGTCCGTGTTGAGTCGTACACCGTTGATGGTGATGAAGAGGTCCAGGAAAGGGAAGGAGGTGTCCGAGACGGTCCAGGTATGATGAGCAATTTTGGACCTCATGCATCAGGAAGGATGTACTGACCCTGGAGTGGGTCCAGGAATGGTTCATGAGAATGATCCCAGGAATGAAAGGCTTAACATATGAGGAATGTTTGAGTATTCTGGGACTATACCCAATGGAGTTTAGAAGGATGAGGGGGGATTGAAATGTACAGAATACTGAATGGCCTGGACAGAGTGGACATTAGGAAGAAGTTTCCATTAGCAGGACCGACAAGGACCTGAGAGTACAGCCTTAGAGTAAAGGGAAGACCCTTTTGAATGGAGATAAGGAGACATTTCTTCAGTCAGAGAGCAGTGAATCTGTGGAATTCATTACTATAGAAGGCTGTGGAGGCCAGGTCATTCAGTATATTTAAAACAGTAAAAGATAATTTTTTGATGGCCAAGGGGATCAAAGGTTACGGGGAATAAGTGAAAAAATGGGGTTGAGAAACCTACCAGCCATGACTGAATGGCAGAGTAGACTTGACGGGCCAAATGGCCTAATTTCTGCCCCTACGTCTTATGGCCTTCTGGTCATATGTGCCAAATGCTGGCAAATGGGACTAGATTAATTTAGAACATTAATGGACAAGTTGGACCGAAAGGTCCGTTTCCGTGCTGTACAACTCCATGACTCTGTGACATAAGTGGATTCACAATGTTTTTTTCTGAATGAAGTGTGAAACCATCTGCATTGAAGAATTTGGAAGAGTAATGGCTCCAGTGTAATGGACAGTAATCAAAAGTGAAGAATTGAATAGTAACATATTGCCAGTTAACAAATGTTGCCCATTGCAGCAAATTATTTTAATCAGTACAGATGACTTTTGCTTAGTAATGATGCTGACTAAGTGATAGGTCTCAGTGTTGTCAGTGCATTTCAAGTAACAGGTCTTGTGCATTAGTACGTGCTAAAAGTACAAATTTTGAGCTTGTGAATGAGCAGCAATTTCACAAAGCTAAAGGTGGCACAAGAAGTTCAAATCCACTATTTATTATTGTTATTATATCTTCAAAGTCGTGATCATATTTTTCCTTTGATAACTTTTTATCTTGAACTTTATATGTGCATATCAAACTTCAGAAACTAGTTAAAGGTATGATCATTATAAATGTCTTATCAGGGACTTATGCATCCTACTGAACTTAAACATTTGAAAAATGCAATTGTTTGTTTATGCGATGACTTACATTAAGGAGGCTTCAGTACACATGAGCCTTCAAATTTGCTTTAATTTTCAAGGCTTGACATTTCAAGTGGATTTAAAAATATAACTTTAATATCTATTCTTGGAGGGCAGGCTCCATTGTTAAGTTAACCATTAATGACTCAACTCGAATTGTTCTGAAAAGCTGATGGTTGGCTTTCTTGTTGAATTACAGCACTCTGTTTCATGACAGTATTCCCACAACGTTATTTGGTAGTGGACTTGAGGATTATAAACAAGTGACAATAAAGTAAAGGTCACATCAGGATGGTGTGTGAGGGGAACCGAGAAGAGACTGCATTCTCATACATACTTCTGGTTAAGATGGCGGCAGAGTAAGATGCTCCTGCCGGACTTCCTCTGCTCGCCAGTTCCTTTTCCTCTTTCTTTCTGCACTTTCCCTCTTGCTGCTGGTTTTCATCCACCACCCACCCCCAACTTTTAACTTCTCAGAGTACCTTACCAGGAGGGAATGGAGAACAGAGTCCAAGACCAGCCGATGAGGGAGACAAGTCATGGAGACAAGTGGGAGCAGAGCCAGTTCCAAAAGCAAGTCACGGGTCAGAGCTCGGAGCGGGCAGCAGAGCGAGAGTGGGCCGAGCTGGGAGCTGCGCCACAGTTGGAGTGGGGAGCAGAGCGAGAGTGGGCCGAGCTGGGAGCTGAGTCACAGCGAGAGCAGGGTGCAGAGCGGGAGTGGGCTGCGCTGGGAGCTGAGTCACAGCGAGAGTGGGGAGCAGAGCGAGAGTGGGCCAAGCTGGAAGCTGAGTCACAGTCGGAGTGAGAGCAGAGCGAGACCGGGCTGAGCTGGGAGCTGAGTCACAGCAAGAGCAGGGAGCAGAGCTAGAGTGGGCCAAGCTGGGTGCTGAATCACAGTCGGAGTGAGAGCAGAGCGAGACCAGGCTGAGCTCGGAGCTGAGTTACAGCGAGAGCAGGGAGCAGAGCGAGAGTGGGCCGAGCAGGGAGCTGAGTTACAGTGAGAGTGGGGAGCAGAACGACAACGGGCTGAGCTGGGAGCTGAGTTGCAACTGCTGTGGGAGCAGAATGAGCATGAGTTGGCCAGAGGCACCACTCCTGGAGGCGGTTCTGACATGGAGGCCAGCTTGTGGAGGCAACCAGACCTCATGTTCTGAAGCCCAGCAGGCACGAACTCTGAGAAAAGGACTAAAGCTTGAGTACTTTAAAGACACTTGTTATTCTCATTCTGGATAGTTTAAACTCTGTATTCCCATGCTAGCCTATCTTTTTTTTACTATTTCAATTCTGTAACAACACTTAAAGTGTCTCTACCTAGGTACCCTATACCTAAGATGGTGTCGAGAGGCGACATTACAAACTTCTCACTCCACTCATTCGAATGCTCCAATAAAAGCTACACAATTCTATTCAATTCAATTCTATTGTATTCTATTCTATCCGTGTATGTGATTTCACATTGGGGAGATGTTGCCAAAGAAGTCTTGCTAAGTTTTTCTTCCCCATTGCGAAAACCCCATGGTTTTGTTTTTCATCCTTTAAATCATCTATGTTTCCAATTGAACAATTTAATGTAAACCCCATTAAGGGCAATCTTTGTTAATTTTACTTGATATTCTAAACAGAGTACATTTGAATTCATGTTGCTAATATGTTTAGTACATTAGCTATTAGATGGACAGGGTGTGAAAGCATGTTGTGAAAGGGAAATCATATCGAACAAACTTAATGTACCTCTTGACGATCCAACATGTGTTGTGGATAAAGGGGAAATAGTGATGTTCCCAACTTAAATCTCTGGAAGGCATTTGCTTAGAGTCAAAAAACAAATTTTATTGCAGAAAATAAAAGCTTAAGATGCATAGGTATGTAAAGATAATATCATTTTATTTTCTGCATTTTTGATTGTGGTTAAAAAAAGAATTATTTAAAACCAAAGAACTATTGAATGAATCTAAAAACAATTACTGAGACTCATTGTGTGTGGTGTTTACACAGCTAATTTGTTCGAGCCATGGGAGAAGCTGTTTTTAGATGGCACAGTACTTGGGTGTGTGTGCTGAGTGAGATTTGGCTGGCAACAAATAGCTGATTAGTTTGTGCACTTGTGACCAGTCATGCATGCTTAAGATCATGAGCTGAATTATAAGGCTGTGTTTCCTGGCTAATGAAATAGCTTGTGGGCACATGAAGCACAGTGAGAATCATTCAGACTACTGGAACAGTAAGTAGTTGGTGTATGAGTCTCTGCATTAGTTTAAATTAAGACATCTGGTCGGCATGGATGAGTTTGATTGAAGGGTCTGTTTTCATGCTGTACAATTCTACAACTCTAAAAACACCTGAAGCCCCAAGAAGCCAGTATTTTCTCTTGCCAGTTGCCTCAAGCTGTTGCCTTTAACTAGCAGCCAACAGGCTTTGTAGCTAGTGTACCAATTGCTCTGTGCCTTCTCTGAAAGAATGAAAGGAAGCTTGAGAAAGGACATTGAAGAACAGAAAGTGCTGGCAAGCAAAATGGTCATTCTGTCATTCAGTTAACCCTGGGAAATTATGCTATTGAACTGTAACCGCCAATTGTTTTCCTTCTATTTATAACAAACTTTCTTTTTGTTTTTTTAATGTTTCTGCCTGTATCTGTGTGGCTAGAGGTTTTAAAATGGATTATAATTTTAGCTAGTAGGCTTATGTGTTGTTAGATCATAGCTGTTTACTTTTGATTAGAATTTCCTCTTTTGTAATAAACAACATTCTTATTAAATTCAGGAACCTAGTCAATATTTCTGTTAACTAGATTACATCAGACAGGTAAATTGGGGGCTTTGTGAATTTTGTGATGACCTCAAGAGCAGTGGGGCTTGAGAATTCACCATTTTCTCAAGTAGGTCAGAACAAACAGTAGAGACTGGTAAGCTAACAGGAAACAGAGTGTAGACACCATTGGGTAATTTTCAGGTTGGCAAAGTGTAGAGTGAAATGTCACATGGATAAGTGCTGGAATCTCCCCTTTAAAATGGCTGTACAATCCATGGATAAAGAGGGAGGGAAAAAAAACAGAACTGCTGATGCTGGAAATCTCAAACAAAAGCAGAAAGTGCTGGAAGAAATTCAGCACCTTTCCCTATCTATAACCTATTCTGAAGACGTTGATTCTGCTTTCTCTCCACAGATGCTGACAGATCTGCTGAATTTCTCCAGCAATTTCTGTTTTAGTAGTGGATAGAGGGAAGTTTTTTTAAAATTCATTTGTGAAATGTAGGCAATGCTGTCTGGGCCAGCATGTGGGAATTTCATTGAATGTCAAAGGGAAGGAATTTGACTGGCCTGCAAGTGAGAGATTGTCGTTGTTTGGCAGCTGTATGTCATTAATGTACCTTGCAATTTATTGTAAACAAGCAGTCTATAGATGAGCCCAATAATATTCCTGCTGCATTTATTACAAACCCTTTGTTGAACATGATGTGGAGGTGCCGATGTTGGACTGAGGTGGACAAAGTTAAAAATCATGCAACACCAGGTTCTAGTCCAACAGGTTTATTTGGAAGTACTAGCTTTTAGAGTGCTGTTCCTTCATCAGGTAGCTGTCCTTCTAAATAAACCTGTTGGCCTATAACCTGGTGTTGCATGATTTTTAAGTTTGTTGATCATGAATACAGTGAGGTGGAGGTAATTGTCAAGTTGGTTATGTCCTGCTTTTAAAGGAAAGGATAGAGCTGTGAAATTTTACACATCGTCAGTTATCTGCTGATGTTGTCATTGATCTGAACATCTCTAGACTTGAGTTATATCTGAAGCATAAGTTTTCAGAACCCCCTATTGGAATATATAAACTTTGGTGTGTTCAATGGATACAACTATTTCTTGACATCATGTGGAGTGAACAGATTGAGCTGAAGAATGGTATTTGTGAAAGCTAGGCCCTCAGGAAGACGAATCCAAAAGGGTTCCTTTACATAGCACTGTTGGCTGAAAGTGGCTGCAATTGCTTCTGTCCTTGTCTTTTTCATTGAAGGTAAGTTACCATTCTTTAAAATGGGTATATTCATGAAGCTTATATATCCATGATTACTGACCTTTAAAAGATTGCATCCCCTCTCCATGCCACGGGAATATCTGGTACCAGACACTAGACCAAAACAAATTCACCAAGAATGTGTTTATAAAGTCATAAGGTCAAAAAAGAAATATGTTTTCGTATTCATGGATATTCTTATAAGTAATTGGATGTCCTCCCATACTATTATCCCATGTAAAAAAAAAAGAAAATATTGAACCATCTCTCACTGAATGTATTTTCAAAACATACTTTAGTAACAATATAAAATATAATGATCAGCAGCCTTTAGTGATGACTATAATCCTTCAGGTATAATTAATAAGGTCTCAGTCAATTCCCACATTTCACGAGGATGGTGTAGAGTTATGTTTACACTATGACCAAAGCATTGATGCAAAGCACTTTTACTTTGTATTCCAAAAATCCATTTTCAGTTTGGCCCATGATTCTTAAAATCATGCTACAGTTTTATCTGTGTTGTATAGTAAGTATAACATGGCTGTTGTTTTAGTATGAGATTTAAAAAAAACCCTGCATACGTTGGGATCCAAGATAGAGAAGCAGGAGGCTGGAAGAACACAACAAACCAGGCAGCATCAGGAGATGGAGAAGTCAACGTTTCAGGTGTAACCCCTCTTCAGGACTGGGGATGGATGCAAGGGGAGCGACAGACAATAGGTGAGGTTGGGGTGATGAGGTAGGGATAGATGGATATAGGTAGAGGGTATGACCTGGTTGGTCAATGGGAGGAATGAATCCGGTTGGTGGCTGAAAGGAAGGGTCAATGAAAGGAATGAAAGGGAGGGGGAGGGTCTGGGAAGGGAGTCGGGGGATGAGAAGGGAGGTTATTTTAAATTGGAGAACTCAATGTTGAATCCTTTGGGTTGGAGTCTGTCCCGGCGGAAGATAAGGTGTTGTTCCTTCAATTTGCAGTCTGATTCGCTGTGGCAATGGAGGGGGCCAAGGATGGTCATGTCAGAAAGGGAATGGGAAGGGGATTAAAGTTGGTGTGACTGGGAGGTCAGGTCGGCCCCTATTATAGTGTGACAGCCATTGACATGATACTCAAAACAATGCAGAAAGGAGATTTGGGTACAAAGAGGAATACGATAGCTCATCACTAATCTTTACAGATATTAAAAATGATTATGAAAGGAGAAACATTCACTTTGTTGAATGGTTCAGATCATAATGCAGAATGTTGCTAACATGAACTGAAAACAGATGAAAACACAATATGAAGTAAGCCTCAATGTTGTAATTTGAGGAAAACTAGTTTTCAGCTGGATAAATTTTTTAAAATGGATTAATTCAGTTTTCTTGTGAAAAAATGCAGCTTATTCAGTTTGTTTTGCTGCCTGCAGATTTGAGTTTGAACTTTGTCTGTTTCCAAACTGATCTACAGTCAGCTGGAGTCAATAGACATGTCACTTGCAAGTATTTTAAGAGCTGTGTTTTGCGTAACTCAGCTAATTTATCATGCTTTGGGCTTAAACATTTTTACACTGAGGGTGGTAAGGACAAGTCAGGGAACTATAGACCAGTGAGCCTGACGTTGGTAGTGGGCAAGTTGTTGGAGGGAATCATAAGGGACAGAATATATATATATATTTGGAAAGGCAAGGACTGATTGTGCATGGGAAATCATGTCTCACAAACTTGTTTGAATTTTTTGAAGAAGTAACAAAGAGGATTGATTCGGGGAGAATGGTAGATGTGATCTATATGAACTTCAATAAGGCGTTTGACAAGGTTCCCCATGGGAGACTGGTTAGCAAGGTTAGATCTCATGGAATACAGGGAGAGCTAATCATTTGGATACAGAACTGGCTCAAAGATAGAAGACAGAGGGCGGTGGTGGAGGGTTGTTTTTCAGACTGGAGTCCTTTGACCAGTGGAGTGCCACAAGGATTGGTGTTGGGTCCACTACTTTTCATCATTTATATAAATGATTTGGATGTGAGCATAAGAGGTACAGTTAGTAAGTTTGTAAATGACACCAAAATTGGAGGTGTAGTGAACAGTGAAGAAGGTTACCTCAGATTACAACGTGATCTTGATCAGATGAGCCAATGGGTTGAGGAATGGCAGATGGAGTTTAATTTAGATAAATGTGAGGTGCAGCATTTTGGGAAAGCTAATCTTAGCAGGACTTATACACTTTTTGGTAAGGTCCTGGGGAGTGTTGCTGAACAAAGAGACCTTGGAGTGCAGGTTCATAGCTCCTTGAAAGTGGAGTGACAGGTAGGCATGATAATGAAAAAGGTATGTTTTTCTTTATTGGTCAGAGCATTGAGTACAGGAGTTGGGAGGTCATGTTGCAGCTGTACAGGACATTGTTACGGCCACTGTTGGAATATTGTGTGCAATTCTGGTCTCCTTCCTATTGGAAGGATGTTGTGAAACCTGAAAAGATCTAGATTAGATTAGATTAGATTACTTACAGTGTGGAAACAGGCCCTTTGGCCCAACAAGTCCACACCGCCCCGCCGAAGCGCAACCCACCCATACCCCTACATTTACCCCTTACCTAACACTACGGGCAATTTAGCATGGCCAATTCACCTGANNNAGGCTGAGGGGTGACCTTATAGAAGTTTACAAAATTATGAGGGGCATGGATAGGATAAATAGACAAAGTCTCTTCTCTGAGGTGGGGAAGTCCAGAACTAGAGGGCATAGGTTTAGGGTGACAGAGGAAAGATATAACAGACCTAAGGGGCAACGTTTTCACGCAGAGGGTGGTACATGCATGGAATAAGCTGCCAGAGGAAGTGTTGGAGGCTGGTACAACTGCAACATTTAAAAGGCATCTGGATGGGTACATGAATAGGAAGGATTTGGTGGGATATGGACCAGGTGCTGGCAGGTAAGACTAGATTGGGTTGGGATATCCGGTCGGCATGGATAAGTTGGACCAAAGGGTTTGTTTACATGTTGTACATCTCTATGACTCTATGTCTCTATGTATAGAAATTCCAACATTGCAGCAGTCCATTCAGCCCAACCAGTCTGTCTTGTAGGGGCATAGTCCAAATACCAGGGATCTCATAACTTTCTATATTTGGAATATTAGTCATATAGAATTGAATTCACTGATTATTTGAGTGAGTATTTTGCATCAGCAAATATTTTGGAGGGTTTGGAGAGATAATCCGAAAGCTAGTGTGCTTCCAATTAAACCTGTTGGACTATAACCTGGTGTTGTTGTGATTTTTAATTTGGGACTAGATTAGGTTGGGATATCTGGTCGGAATGGGCGAGTTGGACCGAAGGGTTTGTTTCCGTGCTGTACATCTCTATGACTCTATGACTCTATGATTAGACAATGCCAATGTCAATGTCAAATACTTGTTTGGAAATTGAGAGAAACTTGCAAAAGTTGCACTTATGGTGCATTATCTACCGCACTGCAGAATGTCCTTGACAAATAAATTAAGAAAGAGAATTTAGAAGTTATTTGCTGCAATGAATTGGCAGGAAGTAACATTGAGAGATACAAAAGTAATTTTGTTAGTGGAATATTGATATCTTGAAAACTGAAGAACAAAGTAGTAGACAAGTGACCCTAGGGTCATGCATATAAAAGGAATCACTTTTCCATAATATTTGCATGCTTGACCTAGCTGACTGCAATAAAATGTATTTTAATAGAAATTAAAATGCTGATTCAGTAGAACTTTAGGTTGTCAAAGCCAAATTTGAAAGAAAGTTGGATTCATTTATCAAAAAGCATGTAGCACTTGACATTTACTCGAAATTGCCAAGGTCATTGCTTTTCATTATCATAAATACAATCATGGTAAACAGTTCCCAACACACCCGGCAAATCCAATATAACAAAAACAAATTTTAACTAATAAATGTGATCTCATCTACCAGCTGCAAAAATTTGGATTTTTTTATAATTTCCTGTTAACGTCCATTCATAAGATTGGTCCCGTTCACTCTTTACGGCCTTGATTATACCTTAACTTACATTTCGTGGAATGTTGCTATTGCTGGCTGGTCCAGTATTTGTCACCCATTGCCTTTGAGAAAGTGGTGGTGAGCTGCATTCTTGAAGTACAACAGTTCAAATAAACTGCACAATATAAAAATCTGTAACAATAGTTTCTAATATAGTCTGAAAAATGCATAAATCAATAAAGACATTGATTCTCTCCTGGGCAGTGATGGTGGATCGAGTTTGGTAACATTCCAATGAAAGTAGACACAGATACTCTTAATAATTTTAGTTTTTTTGCTTTTAGTCCTGTTAATTTCAGAACAGAATCCATTTCTTATCCCAACCGAAGGTGAATGATACTCTTTTGAATTTTTTTGGAATAGCATCAGCAATTAGCTGCACTTTCCCTTGATCAATTGATTTTGTGTTCAAAGTTTCAGAGACATGAGTATAAACATCGAGGCTGACATTAAGTATTGAGGGAGTGCTGCTGTTGAAGGTGTTGCTATGGATGAACTGTTAAACCAAGATTGTGTATGGTCTCTAAAATGGATATAAAAATCTCACAACTGCTTAAGAGAGGCAAACTTAACTCTGGTGTTCTGAACAAACATTATCCCTTAATCAATATCTTAAAAACAGATTATCTAGTCATTATCACAGAACAACTATTCATAAAGTGGTTGGAGATGTTCTGAGGTTGTGAAAGGCAACATACATGTTCAAATTATTTATTTATTTCATTTCCTTTACTGTGACCGAATAGATCAGGAGAGTAGTTAAGAAGATATGCAATGTCCAAGCTTTATTGATAGGGCCTCAGATAGATAGCAAGGACGTTCTGTTGAAATTGCATAACAGTGGTTCAGCCTCAGGTGGGATTATTATGTTCAGTATCAGCACCAGGTGCCACATTTTAAGAAAGATGTGAAGTTATTTAAAACAGTGCAAGAAAAAAAGCTAATGGAATGGTTTCAGGCTTCAGGAACATCAGTTAGGAAGTTGGACTGGAGAATCAAGGACAATTTCCATTGAAGGCTAAGAGGATATTTAATTGAGACATAGAAAATCATCAAAGGTTTTGAAAAGAGTCGACAGAGAAACTATCCCACTCATGAAGGATGAAAAATCATAGATCACAGGTTTAAAATAATTGGTAAAAGAAGCAAAAGAAATATGAAGAAATCATCGTCACTACAGTGTGATTAACATCTAGATTGTGCAGCCCGGTAGAGGTAGGTGCAATTAAATTTTTCAAAACAGGGAATAAACTGCTATTAGAAAAGGAAGAATGCACAGCATTATGGTGAGAAGACAGTGGAATAGCATTAAGTAGATTATTTGTTCGGAGAGCTCAGGCAGACCCAATGAACTGAATGGCCCTCGCCTGCACTGTAACAATTCTCTAATTCCGTGTGTGTATCACACAAGCCTAAAAAATGAATGGGAAGATCCAGCTGCTACTTAACATGATTAAAAGTGATAGGAGACTAGGTACAACGGGAAACAGTCAAGAGTGTGGTGCTGGAAAAGCTCAGCAGGTCAGGCAGCATCCGAGGAGCAGGAAAATCGACATTTCGGGCAAAAGCCCTTCTTCAGTCAATTTTCCTGCTCCTCAAATGCTGCCTGACCAGCATCACACTCTTAACGCTAATCTCGAGCATCTGCAATACACACTTTCACCACAACAGGAAACAGGACTGGTAATAGAAGCATTGTTATAAATGAAACATTTTCAGATTGGTGTGATCATTGAATGAAACAAAATGGTGCGCAGTGCTGGAGTCTCAATCACTCACAATTCAACTCAAATGGTTTGACTGTAAAGACAGAATATATGATAGTTACATTCCCTGATGATGTATAGATGGGTAGGAAATTACCTTGTGAAGAGGGCACAAATCTGCAAAAGCACATGGGCAGGTTAAGTGAGTGGCAAAAAATCTGGCAGATGGAGTATAATTTCAAAAATGTGAGTTTGTCCACTTTGGCAGGAATAATGGAAAAGCAGCATAGGACCTAAGTGGAGAGAGTTTAGAACTCAGAGGTACAGAGGGATTTGGGTGTCCTGGTATATGAATCATAAAAAGTTAATTCACAGCAAAAGCAAAATATGAGAATGCTATGATATTGCTGTTTAAGATGATGATCAGACCACATCTGGAGCACTGTGTACAGTTATGGCCTCCTTTATGTAAGAAAAGGTTTAAGATTCTGATGAGCTTTCAGAGAAGATTCAATTGATTGATGGGAGTAGGTTATTTCATGAGGTAAGGATGGACAGATTGCATCTTTATCCATTGGCATTTAGAAGCATGATAGGAAATTTTGATGAAACATGAGAGAGCTTAAGTCGTTTTGACAAACTGGATGTTGAAAGAATGTTTTCTCTTATGAAAGGAGCTTGAACTAAGGGACAGTTTACAAATAAAAGATTTCCCATTTAAGGTGGAGACAAGGATAATGTTTTTCTCTCAGTGGATGTTGCGTTTTTAGACCATTCTTCCCCAGAAACCAGTGCAGACAGGGTCACTGAATATTCTTATGACAGACATTGAAAACTCTCTTGACTAAGAAGGGATCAAAGGATAGGTAGGATTGTGGATTGAGACCATAATCAGATCAACCATGATCTACTGAAAGAGGGATAGAGCTTCAAGGATAGAGTGACCGACTCTTGCTTCTAATTTTTATGTACATATGTACTTCGAGTCAAGCCTGAAACTCTTCTCACAGTTAGCTGAGTTGCAAAGTGTTGCAAGAAAAGTGAATAACTTACTTGAAATAAACTATTTTTTTTAAATCAAAAGAACTGCTGATGCTGCAAATCAGAAACAGAAAAAGAAGTTGCCAGAAAAGCTCAGCACATTTGACAGCATCTGTGAAGAGAAATCAGATATCTAACATTTTGGGTCTGGTGACCCTTCCTCAGAACCTCACACTACCAGACCTGCTGAGCTTTTCCAGCAACTTCTGTATCTGAATTTTTTTAAGCTGCCATTGTTCAGATTACAAACATATTCTGCAAGCTACAATAACTTCTGAAAGGAAAGAAATGGGGGAGAAGAGAATTTAAAAAAGGATGAATTTTCATCTTTTAGTGCTTTCCATGATCTCAAGGATGACCAAGCACTTTATGGTCAATTACCAGGGATTTTTTTTTTGTTTGGAGTGCCACTAATGATTTGTTGTAAGAAAAGAATAAGCAATGTGATAACAATCTTTTAGAGTGATGTTGGTTGTGGAATAAATATTGGTTAGGACACAGAGGATAGTTCCCCTGCTCTTTGCAATAATGCCATGTGATCTTTTATATCCATCTGAGGGGGCAGGCAGCCTACGCACTCAAATCTCTGGTGAAGGAATTGAACCCACAGCTTGTGACTCAGAGGCAAGAGAGCAGTTGAAACTGACACTTTGACAGACTGAGAGATAAAACATGCAACGAGGGCACAGTTAGAATGGAATCAATCACTGCTTAAAATAGTGGAAGCATCAAAGCTGATATAATGTAAACTGATATGAGTTATACCAGATAGATCAGATATGTTCCAAAACAAAATGTTCCATGCAAAACCTTTTGCATTAATAGACATTTTTTCATTTAAAAAAATCATTTAAAATGATTGAATTACAGGCCTTTGGATATTTATCCCTCTGAAGAATAAAATTATTTTGCATATTGTTGTGAGAAATGAAAGAGAAGCAAATAAAGGGAATGGGGTGAGACAGTGATTTTCACACAGCCTTGGCAGTATTTTGATATCTGTTAACCACAAGCCACCACCCTCTCCATCTGTTTATTGTATTTCAAGAAGGTGCTCATTACTATAAACCTCTTCCATGATTTTTATTTCTTAGCACATGTCGTGTAGAAGGAAGATGCTGTCACAGAGACAAGATTGAAAAGAAAATCTGTTTAGAAGAGACAGGGCCTCCTTTAAAACAATTCAGAACATTGATTAAAAATGATTCAAGATTTCACAGTCTCATTTCTTTTTTTTAAGAGCTGGACTTCTGAGCAGGTACACTTCTGTTTGAGATTCTGATCGAAACAAAGTTAGTTATTAATTAACTAGCTGACTTTTAGTATTTGCTTTACTTTTTGGACAGATGCTCAATTTATTTGTATCCATCTGTTTTTAGAGCTCTATTGTGGTAATTTATTTTCCAAAATATGTGGATTATGTAATATACCAGTCAAAACGTATTCATTTTGTGTAGATCGGCTTCATTTTCACTCACTTTACAATGAGGCTGGCCTGACTGGTATTACTGAATGTTAAACATTTGGTATAAAGCTAAATAAATTCTGGATGACTAATTCATGATGAAATCTGATTTATTGAAGTTCATCATCATACAAGAATTGTATGTGCATTTAAAAAAAACTGCGTAATGAGAAATAAATCAAAAAATGTCATAAATAGAACAAGGATAAATTAATTCAATGGAACTTTTCCTAGCTTGTAGTTAACACCTCAAGTTTTCTGTTTCAATGAACTCTGTGGAGGCTGATATTGTTTATAATCATGCAACACTCAGCAAGTCTAAAGGAAGGTGAAAGAGTAGATCTGGCAAATGTTAGAACTTTGTTAGAAAGTGAAAGTACATTAACGAGTTTGAATATTCAGCATTATGGCACTCTGAATTTATCTGAGACTCAAAATGATTAGGACAAAGGCACACTGGACATGACCTCATTTCAACTCCTCAATACCAATATCATTCAGTTGGGCAGACTGTACTTGAGTAGTTCCATTCTTACCTATACTATAGATTCACGTGGAAAAGCTTGCCTTCCTGGTCCTAAATCTGATCTCTCTCCAGGTTCTATCATTGTCCTGCTCCTATTTTTCATCTCCTTGCTATCTCCTTTCAACATCATTTAAACAAGAGGGTAATTAGAGAAAGGGTTGACCCACTCAAGGAGGAAAGTTAAGCATGGAGTCAGAGAAAATGGTGAGATTCTAAATGAGTACTTTGCATCGGTCTTCTCTGAGGAGAGGGACATGATGAGTGTTGAAGTTAGGGATAGATTTTTATTTACTCTCAGACAAGTCAGCATAAGAAGGGAGGAAGTGTTGGTATTCTAAAAGGCATTAAGGTGGAAAATACCCCAGATCTGGATGGGATCTATCCCAGGTTACTGAGGGAAGGGAAAGAGAAAATAGATGGGGCCTTAACAGATATCTTGGCAGTATCTTTGAACATGGGTGAGGTCCCGGACTGGAGAATTGCTAATGTTGTCCCCTTATTTAAGAAGGGTAGCAGGGATAATCCAGGTAATTGTAGACTATTGAGTTTGAAGTCAGTGGTAGGGAAGCTGCTGGAGAAAATACTGAGGGAAAGGATCTATTTACATTTGGAAGGAAATGGGCTTATCAGTGATGGACAGCATGGTTTTTTTGCAGAGAACGTCATGTCTTACTAATCTAATAGAATTCTTTGAGGAAGTGACAAAGTTGATTGATGAGGGAAAGACTGTAGATGTCATATACATAGACTTCAGTAAGACATTTGATAAGGTCTGATGGAGAAAGTGAAGTCACATGGGTCCAGGGTGTGCTAACTAGATGGATAGAGAACTGACTGGGCAAATGGAGACAGAGTGTAGTAGTGGAAGGGACATGGAGAACTGTGACCAATGGTGTTCCACAGGGATCCGTGCTGGGACCATTGTTGTTTGTGATATACATAAATGATCTGGAGGAAGGTATAGGTGGTCTGATTAGCAAGTTTGCAGATGACACTAAGATTGGTGGTGTAGCAGATAGTGAAGAGGGCTGTCAGAGAATGCAGCAGAATATAGATAGATTGGCGAGTTGGGTGGAGAAATGACAGATGGAATTCAATCCAGGCAAATGCAAGGTGATGCATTTTGGAAGATCCAAATCAAGAGCGACCTATGCAGTAAATGGAAAAGCCTTGGGGAAAATTGACATACAGAGAGATCTGGGTGTTGATGCCCATTATACCCTGAAGGTGGCAACGCAGGTCAATAGAGTGGTCAAGAAGGCATATGGCTTGCTTTCCTTCATTGGATGGGGTATTGAGTTGGCAGATCATGTTACAGTTGTACAGAACTTTGGTTCGGTCATATTTGGAATACTGTGTACAGTTCTGGTCACCAAAACGATGTGGATGCTTTGTAGAGGGTGCAGAGGAAGTTCATCAGGATGTTGCCTGGTATGGTGAGTGCTAGCTATGAAGAGAAGTTGAGTAGATTAGGATTATTTTCATTGGAAAGAATGAGGTTGCGGGAGGACCTGATTGAGGTCGACAAAATCAGAGAATTATAGACAGGGTGGATAGCAAGAGGCTTTTCCCAAAGTCAGGGACTCAATTACTAGGGGTCACAGGTTCGAGGTAAGAGGGGGAAAATTTAAGGTAGATATGCGTGGAAAGTTCTTTATGCAGAGGGTGGTGGGTGCATGGAACGCGTTGCCAGCAGAGGTGGTAGGGGTGGGCACGAAAGCATCATTTAAGATATATCTAGACAGATACATGAATGGGCGGGAAGTAGAAGGATACAGACCCTTAGAAAGAGGATCTCGATCGGCGCAGGCTTGGAGGGTCAAAGAACCTGTTCCTGTGCTGTAATTTCCTTTGCTCTTCATTCTTTGTTCACACATCACTTTCCATATGTACATTGACGAAACCCATTGTACCTCATCGCTTCTTTTGTGTCTTAGAATTTTCAGATCACCTTGTTCAACATCCAGAGTAGAATTAGCATACATTCCCTCCAACTAATGATTGGGAAAAAAACCTATTCCCAAACTCTGACTTCTATCCACCTTTCTACATGCCCTCTTATATTTTGTTTACTTCAGTGCAAACCTCTGTTTTGATGATGTCACCTTCTGCTGGGTGCCTCTGATATTTCAACCATTTTTCACAATTGAAGACTCCCCCCCCACCATAGCTCACAGGGCCCTCAGGCATGTCCAATCCTCACCACTTCCCTTTCTCCTGGAATAACACCAGGGTTGCGCAGCACCAGTGTCTGCATTCAAAGGATCATCTTCCACCATTTCCGTCACCTCCAGCAGGATACCACACCAAACACATCTACCCCTGTCCTCCACTGTGACCATCCTGTAGGCACTGTTCCCTCTGTGACATTTGGGCCCACTCTCTGTCCCTCCTAACACTTCCTCACCCTCCTAAGGCACTGTCCCTTTCCATCACAGAAAGTGAAACACTTACTTCCTCCCTCCTTACTGTCAAGACCCTTAATGCACTTTCCTGGTGGAGCAGCATTTAACATATTTCCTTCAATTTAGTTTACTGTATTTGCTGCTCATTCTGCAATCTTCTTTAAATTGGCAATATCAAATGCAGTCGACATGATCACCTTGTAGAATACTACTATTCTGTCTGCAAATTTGATCCCAATCTTCCAGACACTTGTCATTTCTATAAACAATCTTAATCTCATGCAATCATTTTTGCCCTGGGCTTGCTACAATGTTCCAACAAAGTACAATACAGGCTGGAGGAACAATCCTTCATTTCCCACTTAGGCACTTCAAAACCTCGAGGAGTCAAGACTGAGTTCAACAATTACAGAGCGTTACGTCTTACCTCCATTTTGATTACAACCTCTAACCCCTTATTCAAACCCATTGCATGCCAAGCCTCACTAGTTGGTCCATTTTTATTATTTCACACCCACCATTTACACCGATTTTAAATTCAAGTAATTCCTTTGCCACCATTAGATGTCTTGCGATCTTGGCTCCAAGCACTCTTCCCATTTATTCCACCGCTCTGTCATCAACATTTAAATCCTCATTTTCCTTTCAGTTTTGAAGAAGTCATTTTGGACTCAAAAACATTTACTCTGTTTCTCTCTCCACAGATGTTGCCTGACCTATTGAGTTTCTTCAGTATTTTCTATCTTTATTTTAATTTTTATAACCTTTCCACATACCTGAAATTTCCCATTTTTGATCTTACTGTAATATCTATCCTAGGCTGCTCCGGGAAGTGAGAAAGGCGGCTGCTAAGCCGCTGACGAAGATATTTGCCTCCTCACTCTCCACAGGAGTCGTACCAGAGGTTTGGAAGGAGGCAAATGTTGTTCCTCTTTTCAAGAAGGGTAATAGGGAAATCCCTGGCAATTACAGACCAGTCAGTCTTACGTCTGTGGTCAGCAAAGTTTTGGAAAGAATTCTGAGGGATAGGATTTATGACTATTTGGCAAAGCATAGTGTGATTAAAGGCAGTCAGCATGGCGTTGTGAGGGGCAGGTCATGCCTCACTAATCTTATTGAGTTATTTGAGGAGGTGTCAAGACAGGTCGACGAAGGTCGAACAGTAGATGTGGTGTATATGGACTTCAGCAAGGCATTTGATAGGGTTCCCCATGGTAGGCTCATTCATAAAGTCAGGAAGTATGGGATACAGGGAGATTTGGCTGTCTGGATTGAGAATTGGCTGGCTGACAGAAGGCAGAGAGTGGTTGAAAGATGGAAAGTATTCTGACTGGAGGTCAGTGTTGAGTAGGATTCCGCAGGGCTCTGTTCTTGGGCTTCTGCTCTTTGTAGTTTTGATAAATGACTTGGAAGAGGAGATTGAGGGGTGGGTTAGTAAATTTGCAGATGACACAAAGGTTGGAGATGTCGCCGATAGTATAGAGGGCTACGGCAGGCTGCAGCGTGACATAGACAGGATGCAGAGCTGGGCTGAGAAATGACAGATGGAGTTCAACCTGGATAAATGCGAAGTGATGCATTTTGGAAGGTCGAACTCAAACGCTGAATATAGGATTAAAGACAGGATTTTTGGAAGTGTGGAGGAACAGAGGGATCTGGGTGTGCAAGTACATAAATCCCTCAAAGTTGCCACCCAAATGGATAGGGTTGTTCCGAAAGCATATGGTCTTTTGGCTTTCATTAACAGGGGGATCGCGTTTAAGAGCCACGAGGTTTTGCTGCAGTTCTACAAGTCCCTGGTGAGACCACACTTGGGATATGGTGTCCAGTTCTGGTCGCCCAACTATAGGAAAGATACCGAGGCTTTGGAGAGGGTGCAAAGAAGATTTACCAGGATGCTGCCTGGACTGAAGGGCTTGCTGTATGAAGAAAGGTTGAATAAGCTTGGACCTTTCTCTCTGGAGAGAAGGAGAAAGAGAGGAGACCTGATCGAGATATACAAAATAATGAGCGGAATAGATAGAGTCAATAGCCAGAGACTTTTCCCCAGGGCAGGATTGACTGGTATGAGAAGTCATAGTCTGAAGATATTAGGAGGAAGGTATAAAGGAGAGGTCAGAGGTAGGTTTTTTACGCAGAGAGTTGTGAATGCATGGAACGTGTTGCTAGGGGAGGTGGTGGAAGCAGCGTCATTAGGGACATTTAAGCGACTGCTGGACATGCACATGGATAGCAGTGAGTTGAAGGATGCTTAGGTTAAGTTATATATTTTACATTAGGATTAGAACTTGGCACAACCTCGTGGGCCAAAGGGTACTTTTCTATGTTCTATGTAACTCTCTTCCACACTCTTTTTAAAGCCTTGACATAGAGTCACAGAGTCATAGAGATGTACAGCATGGAAACAGACCCGTCATGCCGACCAGATATCCCAATCCAATCTAGTCCCACCTGCCATCATCTGGCCCATATCCCTCCAAACCGTTCCTATTCATATACGCATCCAAATGCATTTTAAATGTTGCAATTGTACCAGCCTCCACCACTTCTTCTGGCAGCTCATTCCATACATGTATCACACTCTGTGTGAAAACGTTGCCTCTTAGGTCTCTTTTATATCTTACCCCTCTCACCCTAAACATATGCCCTCTAGTTCTGGACTCCCCGACCCCAGGGAAAAGACTTTGTCTATTTATCCTATCCATGCCCCTCATGATTTTGTAAACCTCTATCATGTCACCCCTCAGGCTCCGACGCTCAATAGAAAACAGCTCCAGCCTGTTCAGCCTCTCCCTGTAGCTCAAATCCTCCAACCTTGGCAACATCCTTGTAAATCTTTTCTGAACCCTTTCAAGTTTCACAACATCCTTTCGATAAGAAGGAGACCAGAATTGCACGCAATATTCCAACAGTGGCCTAATCAATGTGCTGTTCAGCCACAACATGACCTCCCAACTCCTGTACTCAATACTCTGACCAATAAAATAAAGCATACCAACCGCCTTCTTCACTATCCTACCTACCTGTGACTCTACCTCCAAGGAGCTATGAACCTGCACTCCAAGGTCTCTTTGTTTAGCAACACTCCCTAGGACCTTACCATTAAGTGTATAAGTGTAAATCCTGCTAAGACTTGCTTTCCCAAAATGCAACACCTTGCATTTATCTGAATTAATCTCCATCTGCCACTTCTCAGCTCATTGGCCCATCTGGTCAAGGTCCTGTTGTAATCTGAGATAATCTTCTTCGCTGTCGACTACACCTCCAATTTTGGTGTCATCTGCAAACTTATTAACTGTACCTCTTATGCTCACATCCAAATCATTTATGTAAATGACAAAAAAGTAGAGGACCCAGCACCGATCCTTGTGGCACTCCACTGGTCACAGGCCTCCAGTCTGAAAAACAACCCTCCACCACCACCCTCTGTCTTCTACCTT
>NC_057719.1:20425614-20482209 GCF_004010195.1 Chiloscyllium plagiosum
TCGATCTATCCTGTCTATACCTTACATATGCTTCCTTCTTTTTCTTAACAAAACCCTCAATTTCTTTAGTCATCCAGCATTCCCTATACCTACCAGCCTTTCCTTTCAGTCTGACAGGAATATACTTTCTCCGGATTCTCGTTATCTCATTTCTGAAGGCTTCCCATTTTCCCGTCGTCTCTTTGCCTGTGAACATCTGCCCCCAGTCAGCTTTTGAAAGTTCTTGCCTAATACCGTCAAAATTGGCTTTCCTCCAATTTAAAACTTCAACTTTTAGATCTGGTCTATCCTTTTCCATCACTATTTTAAATCTAATAGAATTATGGTTACTGGCCTCAAAGTGCTCCCCACTGACACCTCAGTCTCCTGCCCTGCCTTATTTGCCAAGAGTAGGTCAAGTTTTGCACCTTCTCTCATAGGTACATCCTATACTGAATCAGAAAATTGTCTTGTACACACTTAACAAATTCCTCTCCATCTCAACCCTTAACGCTAGTTTGTTTCTCAATTTCCCTCTGACTATTAGGGATCTTTCCTAAAATAAAATTCACAGAATTGATGACAAGGTTCCGACTGGAAGCTAACTCCTTTCAGAAAGGCTTAGCATAATTTTCTTTCCCTCTTTTCTCACTGCTTTAATTTCTAAAGTAAAGGATCGCATATGTCCTCGTAACAGCCTTCTGAAATTGTTATGCCACCTTCACGACTTGTGTGTATACGCCCCCAGGTTCTTCTGTTCTTACATTCCTTTGAAAAATGTACAATTTCATTTACATTCACATCTTCTTTCCACCAAATGTATCACTTCACACTTCTCTGCACTAAATTTAATCTGCCATGTGCTTACTTATTTTACCAGCCTGATCATACTGCCCCGAAGTCTGTTGCTATCCTTCTCATGTTTACTAAACTATTTGAAGGACTACAGAATATACTTTACTGAATATTGTTCAACTATTATTATTTTTATCAATACATTCTCTTGGTGACACCTCTTGCAGACATGTTTGTCTTGGACATGATATGTGCCTGATTTCACACATGCTACAGGATGTACACTCCACTTAGTCCTTCTAACCTGCCATCCTGTAACTCTAAAAAATGACTTGTTGCTCTGAGAATAAGTATAGACTTGATGTGAAAACTTAACAAGCTTTTTTTTTCTCAGAACAAGGGAGAAATAAAGTCTCAAACAAAATTTAAATGCTCTCTTTCATCTTAAGTTTAAAATACTGATCAAACCTACTCACCAATCGCCTGCTTTCCCTGCTATCATAATGCAACTGGTCCTAGTGGTCTCAGTGCAGTTAGGTCCCTCAATCTGCTCCTTACTTCCTCTCTGACTCAAACTTCACTCCAGACACTATTTCCTGCAGAAGAGTGTAATTAAAGCATCTATTTTCCCCACTGCCTTGAGGTCCCTCTTCAACCCAAATTTCTAGTTACTCACTCTGTCTTAGTCTCACTCTGGCAAAATCTCTCTCACTCTGACTGTATAATTTACTTGATGATTTAGATGATATTTATTCAGTAACTTTATCAATGTTAATTGTGAAAATGTAGCCTCAGGGAAAAAAAAGAATGTAAATCTGATCACAAGTTGTCAAATTTAGTGCAAAAATACAATAATGTTTATGCAGTCAAAAAGAATCAACGAATCTTACTCATTGAAATCATTCTGAGAAAGCTTCCATTACTACTTGCTTTGGAAATCTTTCAGCTAGCTTAGAAAAACAAAAAGTTGATTCTCTGAAAACATAATTCTGGTAAAGAAAAAGAAATCTTTTCATTGAAAACAGCATTTAGACCAACAGAAACTTTAGAAAAGCAAAGAACTGCAGACAATGGAAAACCTCAGTTGATCGGTGAAGAGAAAGCAAAGTTAGGGTTTCACCTCTCAGGTGATCCACCTTTCAGTTTAGTAATATAACGACAGAGACACAACAACATTAGTTAAGAAAAGACAATAAATGAGTGTAATACAAGGAGATCAAAATCTTAGCAATTGTTATTTAAATCAAGGAAATAATTAACAATCTCAAGTGTCTACCAATGATCAGACATTGCACAATGATCAGAATTTATTGATACTGATCTTTCCACCAGAGAAATTCAAGTAATAAGATTTGTTTCAAAGATCAGAAAATAGGTAAATTTGAAAAACACAGTTTTTAAATGTTCTAATGGCTGCATCAAATTAAGTGCTAAACAGGTTCGTACACATTTCTACTACAAGAGAAGAACATCATGTGCTTTACAGACAACAGATCAAGAAGAAACAAATTACTTTCAACAACTTCTGAACAACTTTTAATCAATGCTTTACTTCAAGGACAAATAAGACACTGGCAAGATTTTCCTTTAACAGCAGAAAGCATTTCCCCACAGAGTCTGGAGATTTCCTTTTTTTAATGACTTGTGGGCATCATCCGAAACTTGCAACACGAGCTCATTTGTACAAGAATTATTGCTGGTCTCTGACACAAACCAGTCACTTAAGTTCTTCAGTCAAAAGGGGACCCAACTCTAGAATAAGAAGTCTAAATGGCAGTAGATACAGACTCTAGAAGATTTTTCAAGCAGCAGAGTACAAAAGAAGTTCCAATTAACACAAAACATCCTATAGAGACGTTTGACTGTCAAAAGCAAATTGTAGCATTCAACCAGGGGAGATATCTCATTCTATCAGAACATACTTGGAAATTCCAATATGAAATCTCAAGCCATCTAATACTATGGTATCTTGTTATTGACATGGTTCCAAATCCCACATCAGAAAAGACAAATCTGTTGAGTCTTACTCCAACAATATATTCTTTGTAAGGAAATGGGCCACTTTTCTCAAAGAGGGACAAGAGTCCAAAGACAATATAAAGTATGCAAACAAATTCTTTCCACATTGACATGTACATTCATACTTTGGAACAAAACCTTGAAGAACAGGTCACTACTACAATGGAACACGTTTCTTTTTATGACAGTCAGCTACTTATGCATGAACAGCATTGCACTTGAAATGGCTCCTCAGAGGTCGTTATCCAATCACCAAGTCACCCTTTATTTACATGTGGAGAGTCCTTGACACTGATCTAGCTCCCTCAGAGCCAGTTCTCAAAGTGAACAGAAGATCTAATGCTCCTGTTCCTATCTGTCAGCCAAGTCTCCCTGATTGGATCAGATTAACAGCCCCAATCCGGGAACTCATATTCTATGAGGGCTACCTGGCTGACCTCAATACAACCACTACAGTACTCTTCCAGATAGCACTGATCTTGAAGCTATTAACAGTGAAGAAAAAAAATCTAATCTTACCAGATATTCCAGCAGTTACATCTACAGAGAACCCTTCAGCTAGTTGAATGATTCAGCTGTGCGCTCAAGATGAAGATCAATTCAATCACTGATCTACTAGAAACCAGCAGAGAAAAAGGAAATTCACAAAATTTGCCTGGTGTGTTTCTATACCTCATCATAGACACTCCTACCCACCCATGTATAGAGATTCAGTCAGTTGTCATTATAGTGTTAACGTCAATAGAATACTAATCCAGAGAATCAGGCTAAAGTTCTGGGGAATTACTTCAAATCTCAATATGGCAGATGATGAAATTTGAATTCAATTAAAATATGGTTAAAAACGTCAGTCAAATAGTAACTATTTAATGACAGTTCATTTTCATAAAAACCTCTCCAGTTCACTGATGCAGTTTAAATAAATAAATCTGCTTTCCTTATCTGGCCTGGCTTCTCAATATCTCCAAAACCACTGCAATTGGACAATTAAGGTTGGAAGCAGTTGCTGATCTAGCCAGTATCACCAATAAATGTATAATAGTTTAAAAGTCAAAGCTTTGAGCAGAGTTGGGAGACAATAGGGAAAAATGTTTGCAGTGGGAGCACTGAGAACGAGGACCGGAGGCTGCTGGGAAGTTAAATTAATCCTATAAAAAGCTTACCTCATGAATAGGCAGAGCAGGAATGGTTGTTGCAGGTTCTGGGGTTTAGATGTTTCAGTAAGAACAGGGAAGGTGGTAAAAGAGGGGGAGGTGTGGCATTGTTAGTCAAGGACAGTATTATGGTGACAGAAAGGACATTTGATGAGGACTTGTCTACTGAGGTAGTGTGGGCTGAGGTTAGAAACAGGAAAGGAGAGGTCACCCTTTTAGGAGTTTTCTAAAAGTTCCAGAGATGTAAAGGAAAAGATTGCAAAGATAATTCTGGACAGGAGTGGAAGTTACAGGGCAGTTGTTATGTGGGGGCCTTTAACTTTCCTAACATTGACTGGAAATGTTATAGTTGAGTACCTTAGATGGGTCAGTTTTTGTCCAATGTGTGCAGGAGGGTTTCCTGACACAGTATGTAGACAGCCAACAAGAGGCGAGGCTACATTGGATTTGGTACTGGGTAATAAACTGGGCCAGGTATTAGATTTGGAGATAGGTGAGCGCTTTGGTGATAGTGACCAAAATTTGGTTAAGTTTGCTTTAGCGATGGAAAGGAACAGGTATATACTGTAGGGTAAGAGTTATCGCTGGGGAAAGGCAATTATGATGCAATTAGGCAAGATGTAGGATGCATAGGATGGGGAAGGAAACTGCAGGGGTTAGGTACAATTGAAATATGGAACTTATTCAAGGAACAGCTATTGCATGTCATTGATAAGTACGTACCTGTCAGGAAGGGAGGAAGTGGCTGAGTGAGGGAATCATGGTTTACTAAAGAAGTTGAAGCTCCTGTCAAGTGGAAGAAGGAGGCTTATGTGAAGATGAGGCGTGAAGGCTCAGTTAGGTCACTTGAGAGTTACAAGTTAGCCAGGAAGGACCTAAAGAGAGAGCTGAAAAGAGCCAGGAAGGGATGTGAGAAGTCTTTGGTGGGTTGGATCAAAGAAAACCCTCAAGCTTTCTATAGCTATGTCAGGAATGAAATAACGAGTAAAGTAAGATTAGGACCTGTCAAGGACAGTAGTGGGAAGTTGTGGGTGGAGTCGGAAGAGATAGGAGAGGCACCACATTGTCTGTAGGAATAGAGCCAGAGGACTTGAGGATAGCAAATATTGTCCCCTTGTTCAAGTAGGGGAGTAGAGACAACCCTGGTAACTATAGACCAGTGAGCTTTACTTCGGTTGTGGGTAAAATGTTGGAATGGATTAGAAGGGATAGAATTTATAATCATCTAGACAGGAATTATTTGGTTAAGGATAGTCAACACAATTTTGTGAAAGGTAGGTTGTGCCTCACAAAACGTATTGAGTTCTTTGAGAAGGTGACCAAACAAGTGGACGAGGATAAAGCAGTTGATGTGATGTATATGGACTTCAGTAAAGTATTTGATGAGGTTCCCCACAATAGGCAATTGCACAAAATACAGATCATGGGATTGAGAGTGATTTAGCGATTGGATCAGAGATTGGCTAGCTGAAGATGACAGACAGTGGTGGTTGATGGGAAATGTTCATCCTGGAGTACAGTTACTATTGGTGTACCACAAGGATCTGTTTTGGGGCCCCTGCTGTTTGTATTTTTATAAATGACCTAGGTGAGGGCATAGAAGGATGGGTTAGTAAATTTATAGATGACAATAAAGTCAGTGGAGTTGTGAACGATGCAGAAGGCTGTTGCAGGTTACAGAGGGACACAGATAATCTGCAGAGCTGAGCTGAGAGGTAGCAAATGCGGAAAAGTATGAGGTGATTTACTTTGGAAGAAGCAACAGGAATACAGAGTACTGGGCTAATGATAAGATTCTTGGTAGTGTGGATGAATAGAGAGATCTCAGTGTCCATGTGCATAGATCCCTGAAGTTGCCACCCAGGTTGATAGGATTGTTAAGAAGGTGTATGCGGTGTTAGCTTTTATTGTTAGAGGGATTCGGAGCCATGAGGTCATGTTACAGCTGTACAAAACTCTGATGTGGTCGCACTTGGAGTATTGCATGCAGTCTGGTCACCATTTCATAGGAAGGATGTGGAAGCTTTGGAAATTGTTCAGAGGGGATTTACTGGTATGCAGGGAAGGTCTTATGAAGAGATGTTGAGCGACTTAAGGCTGTTTCGTTAGAGAGAAGAAAGTTGAGAGGTGACTTAATTGAGAGATATAAGATAGTAAGACAGTTAGATAGGGTGAACAGTGTGAGCCTTTTTCCTTGGGTGATGATGGCTAGCATGAGGGGACATAGCTTTAAATTGAGGGGTGTCAGATATAGAACAGATATCAGACATAGTTTCTTTAATCAGAGAGTAGTGGAGCATGAAATGTGCTGCCTGCAACAGTAGTAGACTCGCCAACTTTAAGGGCATTTAAATTGTCATCGAATAAATATATGGATGAAAATGGAATAATGTAGGTTAGATGGGCTTCAGATCGGTTTCACAAGTCGGTGCAACATCAAGGGCCAAAGAGCCTACACTGCGCTATATTGTTCAATGTTCTATGTTCTAAATGTACAGTAATATTAAGTAATCTAAGAAACTGACTTGACAATGCATATAAATTTAATCAATATTCAAAACAAGTCATAGAGTCACGGAGCCACAGAATTGTACAGCACAGAAACAGACCCTTTGGTTCAACTCGTCCATGCAGACCAAATTTCTTAGACTAAACTAATCTCATTTGCCTATTTTTGGCCCATATTCCTCTAAACCTTTCCTATTCATGTACTTGTCTAAATTTCTTTTAAATATTATAACTGTATCTGCATTTACCACTTCCTCTGACAGTTCATTCCACAGCTTAAAAATTCCACATACAAACCATCCTCTGAAAAAGTTGCCCCTCAGGTCCCTTTTAAATCTTTCTCCTCTCACCTTAAAATTATGGACTCTACTTTGACTCCATGACCCTAGGGAAAAGACTTTGGAAAAAAGCCTTTTGTAGACTTGCATTGTGTAAGAGCTTTAGGATCTTGGAACAACTTTGCAAAAGTGTCATGGAGCTGCACCCCACTGGGCATAAAAAATCTCAGTGTAGGTGGAATATCTTGGTGAGAGATTGGAAGAATGAAGTGAGATGGAAGTTGGACTTTAGGTCTTTTAATATTGTGACAGTAAGTTTAGCGACTCGTACAGTCTCAGATTACAATGTAGAATAATAGTTAAAATGAATATATATTGAGCAAAGTCCTAAAGAAGTCTAAGCCTAAAGACAGTTCTCAACCTTTCACTCTCCTCAGCAAAGCTGTCTTGTTCTTCAATGTGGACAATAAAACCACATGATAAAGCAAGTAATATTTAACATCCAGTCTTGCCCTTCCTTGAGCTACATCTCTGTTATTGCCACAATATGTACTCCTTGTATTTATACATTTGAACATTAACTCCGTTTTGGACTTCATTTCTTTCTCCCTTTCTCTGACTTCACTTATAAATGTACTATTCTTAATGTTAGTGTCAGCGATAACCCCGAAGCATTTGAAAAACCCTTGTAATCTTGGATCCTACACCTCTGCCAGTTAGTGTAATCACCTCCCAATAGCACTAGTAAAACAGCATGCAAGGGACTGAGTTTCAGCTCTGTTCAGGTACCATCTTTCCCTGTACCATTCCAAGCATCCCTAGAATCAAATTCAAATCTAATACAAATCTAAATCTAAAGACTGCACAATCTTTCCAGCTATGCATTCATCTGCCTTATCCTCCTGTTTCCGTATCACTTGAATGTGGCACTAGGAATAATCGGGAGATTACCATGTTTGAGGTGCCGCTCCCGAAACTCTGATTGCAGTTCTGATTTGTGATCTAGGAGAATAGCCAGGGTAGTTGAGGGTCTGGAATGCACTGCCTGGAAATGTGGAGGCAGGTTCAGTTGAGGTACTGAAGAGAGCATTGGGTAATTATTTAGATGGAAATCGTGTGTAAGGGTTTGGGGAAAAGGCAGGTGATTGATATTAGATAAAGATGCTTGTTTGAAGAGCCAATGCAGATACAATAGGGCTGAATGGCTTCCTTCTGCACTACAACAATAGCATGGTGGGTGGCACGGTGGCACAGTGGTTAGCACTGCTGCCTCACAGCGCCAGAGACCCGGGTTCAATTCCCGCCTCAGGCGACTAACTGTGTGGAGTTTGCACATTCTGCGCGGGTTTCCTCCGGGTGCTCCGGTTTCCTCCCACAGTCCAAAGATGTGCAGGCTAGGTGAATTGGCCATGCTAAATTGCCCATAGTGTTAGGTAAGGGGTAAAGGTAGGGGAATGGGTGGGTTGTGCTTTGGCGGGTCGGTGTGGACTTGTTGGGCCGAAGGGCCTGTTTCCACACTGTAAGTAATCTAATCTAATCTAAAAAAACAATTTGATGATGCTGAGATTCCCAGAACCATCAATCTTTTTACATTAGTCAGTACACAGTTTAGGAAACAAGTCTATTTGATCAGTATTAAAATATTGATTAAAACTTTTCATTTCTTCAACAGAAGAAATTGGTTACAACAGAAAATGAGTCTTTTATTTTAGCTTGATAAATGTTTATATTTCAAAGACCAGTGAGCTAAAGATTTCTTCTCTTGCTGAGAAATTCCAATGTGATCTGCTTCAAATTAAAGATTGGAATCAAGGTTTTGAGGTTATCTGCTAGCCTAAGACGGACTGATGTTTGGAATGAATCTCTTTCACAGCTAGTGGTCGTGCGCATTAATTTTGTAGATTTTTTTTATTAATGATCTGCTGTAATTTCAGTTTTGATACTCTTTCTCCAGTCACTGAACTACTCATTTGAAGTTTAAACACACACCAGAAATGTAACTGTGCTTGGTGGTGTCAGATATCTGTCAGTTAGAAGGAAACGTTGGATTGCATCTGAGTAAAGGAAGGTGGAGGAAGGCAGCACTGAGATTACTTAATGTCAGTGAGAAGCATATTTTGATTTCAGTTATTTTTCACCCTCAACTTCTCCATCTGTTCGGGGAAAAGATAAATTTCATGTTAGGGGGAAATAAGTACATAAACAAGCACAGTTTCTATTGCAATGTGAAAAGAAACTAACAAGAATGATCTTGACACCCAACTTTCCAGTTTGACTGGGCTGACACATTGGCAGCAGTTATATACATTGTGTGCTGTGGTTCTGTTCGCCGAGCTGGAAGTTTTTGTTGCAAACGTTTCGTCCCCTGGCTAGGCTCATCAGTGCTTGGGAGCCTCCTGCGAAGCACTTCTTTGATGTTTCCTCCGGTGTTTATAGTGGATTGTCCCTGCCGCTTCCGGTTGTCAGTTTCAGCTGTCCGCTGTAGTGGTTGGTATATTGGGTCCAGGTCGATGTGTTTGTTGATGGAGTTTGTGGATGAATGCCATGCCTCTAGGAATTCCCTGGCTGTTCTCTGTCTGGCTTGCCCTATGATAGTAGTGTTGTCCCAGTCGAATTCATGTTGCTTGTTGTCTGCGTGTGTGGCTACTAAGGATAGCTGGTCGTGTCGTTTCGTGGCTAGTTGATGTTCATGTATGCGGATTGTTAGCTGTCTTCCTGTCTGACTGCCAGACTACTGCGACCCCTAGGACTCACAACGGCACACAAACCAACAGCCACGCTCAGACAACAACTCACCAGAACGAAGGACCCGATACCCAACATAAGCAAGACGAATGTAGTGTACAAAACACCATGCAAGGACTGCACAAAACACTCTCTTAGGCATCTGTTGATGAAGTTGCGCGGGTATCCGTTTTTGGCGAATACCTTGTATAGGTGTTCCTCTTCTTCTTTTTGCAGTTCTGGTGTACTGCAGTGTGTTGTGGCTCTTTTGAATAGTGTCCTGATGCAGCTTTGTTTGTGTGTGTTGGGGTGGTTACTTTCATAGTTTAGGACTTGGTCTGTGTGTGTCAACAGATGCCTAAGAGAAAGACCACGGAACGAGGACATACCACAACCAAAAGGATTAGCCACACTACCATACATCAGGAGCATCTCGGAACTGACAGCCAGACTACTGCGACCCCTAGGACTCATAACGGCACACAAACCAACAGCCACTCACCAGCCACTCAGACAACAACTCACCAGAACAAAGGACCCGATACCCAACATGAGCAAAACTAATGTAGTGTACAAAATACCATGCAACGACTGCACAAAACACTATATAGGACAAACAGGAAGACATCTGACAATCCGCATACATGAACATCAACTAGCCACAAAACGACACGACCAGCTATCCTTAGTAGCCACACACGCAGACAACAAGCAACATGAATTCAACTGGGATAACACTACTATCATAGGGCAAGCCAGACAGAGAACAGCCAGGGAATTCCTAGAGGCATAGCATTCATCCACAAACTCCATCAACAAACACATCAACCTGGACCCAATATACCAACCACTACAGCGGACAGCTGAAACTGACAACCAGAAGCGGCAGGGACAGACCACTATAAACACTGGAGGAAACATCAAAGAAGCGCTTCACAGGAGGCTCCCAAGCACTAATGATGTCGCCTAGCCAGGGGACGAAACGTTTGCAACAAAAACTTCCAGTTCGTCGAACAGAACCACAGCAACGAGCACCCCAGCTACAAATCTTCGCACAAACTTTGAATATACATTGTGTTTCAGCATTGTTAAATCACAATATTCCATTAGTTGCGATGCAAGGAACATTAAATTTGATCTTTGAAAGGAATATTTCCATGTTGTACAGGAAAGAATCACCAGGGGCCAAAGAAAAAAGTGGCATTGCTCTATAACTAAAAATTATATTAGTTTTATTTATCCATCAATCCATTGAGTCCACCTTTCTCATAAAGTGAACTAGTCACATCATTCTCTGTTGGTTGCTTGCTAAATTATTACTTAGCAAATATGTAGCTTTGATGTCAATGGTTTATTGCAGCTATCTTCTTTGTTACCTGCTTAAGCTATTCCATTATAACTTTTACCCTGTATATGAATTGATATATGAGCATTACAGTAAATACATTGTGACAATGCTATGGTTTTAAAAGGTTATTTTGTCCTGGTCATTTTTTTTTTGGAAAGAGAGAGATTGGATGACAGACAACAAGCAGTCGAGGAGTAGATAAACAACTTGAAAAGTTTTTTTTTGAAGCTGAAATAATAGGAACAGCCTGAATGGGTGTGGTCAAGCTCCCACCCACAGGGGTTATCAGATTTTAGTTTTCAGTAGCAGTTGCTGCTAGGGCCTTGAAGAAATGGAAGATTTTTTTCCCCTCTCAATTATAACCAAAAGCTGGGGTTCTCTTCCTCGGCTGCTGAGTTGCATGTGAGACTAAATGTGTTTTCTGAATTTGCTTTTTGACAAGGATGTGTTTATGGGATGTTACAACATTGGAAATGTTAATTAGTAACATTTACTGCAACCATTATTCTGTTAAAGTTTTCAATAGAGTTAGGTTGTTTCAAGTTCTTTCTTTTGTCGTATTTCAACGAAAGTTTGGACAAACTGTGTTTTGCTGAACATCGAGTAGTTTGACCGATCAAATTACATCTGGAACTCAGCATAGAACATTACACGCAGTACAGACCCTTCGGCCCTTGATGTTGCGCCGCCTGTCATACTAATCTGAAGCCCATTCCACCTACACTATTCCATGTACATCCATATGCCTGTCCAATGACGACTTAAATGCACTTAAACTTGGCGAATCTACTACCGTTGCAGGCAAAACATTCCACACCCTTACTACTACTCTCTGACATTTACCTTTAAGATAAGAAAAGCTAAAGTCGAGGCTGTCTTCTTCATATATTTTAGGGAGGCTGGTCTGGTCCATAATAACATTAATGTTTTACATCAAGCATGTGATCACTACTTTTCAGGCTAATGAATAAAAAGAAAAATAGTGCATTATAGAGGGAAAAAACAATTTTTTTTGTTTTAATTAGCCTCACTTCTTGCATGGTAGGAATTGGAGATGGACAATCAATGGCCAATCTACAGAAGCTGTCATCGTCAACACTTTTTGTGGTTATGCACACGCTTGCTTAGTGTCATCAGATCAGAGAACTGAACCTCAGAAACAGCTTCTGGCTCAACCCCACTCTCCGAAAACATCGGGCTGAACGTAATTGTTCGGTCTGTCATGTCCATGTTACTAAGGGCAAAAATCTTCTCTAGCCTTCAGTGGGCAATAGTGAATCAGTTGGGAAGACATGGTAAGAATTTTTTAATAATGAGATTCTTGAGATCAAAAGAAATTCCAGGAGCTAAGAATCTCATGACTGAGTAGCTAGAAGTCTATCAGCAAGCAGTAATATCTCAAATTACCTCTTCTCACCTCATTAATGTGGATTTATACAGAGTCATAGAGTCCTACAGCAGAGAAAGGCCCTTTGGCTCAAATTGGTCCATACTGATCAAAATGTCCATCCATGCTAGCTGTATTTCCCTGCACTTGGGCCATATCGTTCTAATCCTGATACTGAGCTCTTCATCCGTCACCTTCATGCTCACTTCTTTGGGCAAGAGTCCTCCCCCCGCTCCACAGATCCTTTCACATCACTCCAACATTCCATCTCTAATTGGACACCCCTGCCAGGACAATTTCCTGCCCTCGATCTTTTCATTGACGATTGTCAACGGGACATTGGCCGCCTTAATTTTTCTGCCCCTCTTACCCATTCTAACCTCTCTCCATCCGAACTTTCTGCTCTTCACTCCCTTAGGTCCAACTCTCAGATTCCTCCTCCTACCTTCCCCTGGAGCATGACCACACCACTGAGCATCAAGCCATTGTCTCCAACACCGTGACTGACCTCATTTCCTCCGGATGACTCCTCCCCACAGGTTCCAACCTCATAGTCTCCCAAAATCCACAAGAAGGACTATCCCGGCAGGCCCATTGTGTCAGCATGCTCCTGCCCCACTGAACTTATTTCCTCCGACCTTGACTCCATCCACACTCCTCTGGTTCACTCCCTCCCCCTCATCTGGGATTCCTCTGATGCCCTGCAACACATTGACAGCTTTCAATTCGCAGGCCCTAACCACCTTCTATTCACCATGGATGTGCAATCCCTTTACACTGCCGTCCCACACCAAGACGGCTTGAAAGCTCTTCGCTTCTTTCTTGAAAAGAGGTCCGAACAATCTCCATCCACCACCACTCTCCTCCGCCTGGCTGAACTTGTTCTCTCTCTCAACAACTTATCCTTCAACTCATCTCATTTTCTCCAAACCAAAGGTGTAGCAATGGGTACCTGCATGGATCCTATCTACGCCTGCCTTTTCATGGGATATGTGGAACATTTCTTGTTCCAGGCCTACCCGGTCCCCTCCCACGACTGCTTTATCGGTACATCAATGACTATTTTGGTGCAGCTTCATGCTTTTGTCCTGACCTGGAAAAATTCATAAACTTCGCTTCCCGTTTCCATCTCTCCATTACTTTCACATGGTCCATCTCTGACACTTGCCTTCTTTTCCTTGACCTTTCTGTCTTCATTTCCGGCAATAGTCTATCCACTAATATCCATTACAAGCCCACTGAATCCCACAGATATCTGGACTACAGCTCTTCTCACCCTACGTCCTGCAAGGACTCTATCCCTTTCTCTCGGCTCCTTCGCCTCCGCCACATTTGTTCCGATGAAGTCACTTTCCAAAGTGGTGCTCTTAATATGTGCTCCTTCTTCTCCAACCATGGCTTCCCACCTACAGTTGTTGACAGGGCTCTCGACAGCGTGTGGTCCATCTCCCACGCCACGACCCTCACCCCCTCCCTCCCCTCCCAGAACAAGGATAGGGTCCCTCTTGTTCTCACCTTTCACCACACCAGCCTTCACATGCAAAGAATAATGCTCCGCCATTTTTGCCAACTCCAACACGATGCCACCACTAAACACATCTTCCCTTCCCTCCCCCTGTCTGCATTCCACAGAGATCGTTCCCTCCCTCCGGGACAACCAAGTCCACTCCTCCATCACACCTAACACCTCTCCCATCACACACGGCACCTTCCCATGCAATCGCAGAAGTGCAACACCTGCCCCTTTACCTCTTCCATGCTCACCATCAAAGGCCCCAAACACTCATTTCAGATTAAGCACATTTCACTTGTACCTCTTTCAATTTGGCCCATTGCATTCTTTGCTCCCAATGTGGGCTCCTCTATATCGGAGAGACAAAACGCCGACTGGGTGATCGCTTTGCTGAGCACTTTCAGTCTGTACGCAATCAGGTCCCGGACCTTCCTATGGCTTGCCACTTCAACACACAATCCTGCTTCCATTCCTACATGTCTGTCCATGGCCTGCTGCAATGTTCCAGTGAAGCTCAATGCAAACTGGAGGAACAGCATCTCATCTTCCGACTAGGCACGTTACAGCCTGCCGGTCTCAATGTTGAATTCAACAACTTCAGATGATTATCCCATCTCGACCCCGCTGTTTTCATTCTGCTCCATAACTTTATTTTATTTATCCTTTCTTTTATATTTTTTTCACTGTTCTGTATCTCTCATTTCTTGATTGTGTCTCTTTCTCTTGCTCCCCACTCTCTCATCAGCTTTTTCCTCTCCTCTTCCCCCTTTGCTACCCTTCTCCCCTGTTTTCCATTTTGCCTCTGCTTCACCCATCCCCTCATCCCCTCATCCCCCACATATTTTGTCACATAGCACTGGCTTCAGCCTTGGTCATTCACAGCTCCTAATCTCCCTTTAATCTCTCTATGCACTGTCATTATCATCTCTTTATTGCTATCTTTGCTTCTCTCAGCCTAGAATAAATACCTCCCTATTTCTCCCTTTTTTTAGCTTTGACAAAGGGTCAGTTAGACTTGAAACATCAGCTCTTTTCTCTCCTTACAGATGCTGCCAGACCTGCTGAGATTTTCCAGCATTTTCTCTTTTGGTTTCAGATTCCAGCATCTGCAGTAATTTGCTTTTTTCCTTCTAATCCTTTTCTATCCAAGTATTTGTCCAAATGTCTTTTAAATGTTAATAATGTACCTGCCTCAGCCACTTCCACTGGCAGCTCATTCCTTATGCATACAACCCTCTGTGTGAGAAAACTGTCCATCAGGTTCTCTTGTATTCTCTCCTCTCTAACCTCGAATGTTTGCTATTTTCCCAGGCAGCGAAGAGAAAACAAATGGTGACATTTCCCCAACATGACAGCCGGAACAGCTGGCAGCTGCAGGCCAGTGCTGAAACTCATTGGCATCTTCTTTGTGTATTCAACTTGGCCAGCATTCCCCAATACCTCAGGCAACAGCCTGCACCTTCCATCCACGGACGTTGGCATCAAAACAGCACTATCCTCACCACATCATTGGTGCATATTTGGGACTGATTTAAATACATCAGTACTGCATTTTAGAGCTCAATGGTACATTACATTGTGAAGTCGTTTTGCACACACAGACATGGATCCATCTCACGCGTCAGAACAATGATGGTATCTAACACAGGTTATTGACAAAAGAAAGAGAGGAAATTGCTCGGGCCTTAACTAAGAACTTTGTATCCCCATTAGCCACTGGAGAGGTCTCAGCCGACTAGCGAGTAGCTAACATTGTTCCTTTGTTCAAGAAGGGAAAATAGGGATAATCCAGGAAACTATTGACTGGTGAGTCTCACATTGGTGGTTTGGAAGCTGTTGGAGACAATTCTTATGGATAGAATTTGTGCACATTTGGAAAAGCATGGTCTAATAAGGGACAGTCCACCTGGTCTTTTACAGGGCAGGTCATGTCTTGGTTGAATTTTTCAAGGAGGTGATGAAGGTGATTGATGAGAGTAGAACAGTGGATGTTGTTTACATGGATTTTAATGAGACTATCAACATGGTTCCTCAGGCTCATCAAGAAGTTTAAGATACATGGGATCCATGGTAACTTGGCCACGGAGGTCAATGATTAGTGTTGTTCTGCAGGGATCCGTTCTGGGACCTCCGCTGTTTGTGGTACATATAATAAATGTAGATTGGTGCATTAGTAAGTTTGCAAATAATACAAAGATCGTGAAGTTGTGGATATGCAGCAGATTGTCAAAGGATTCAGCAGGACATAGGTCAGTTACAGTTATGGGCGGAGAAATGGCAGATGGAGTTTAATCTGCAGTGTGAGGCATTGCACTTTGGGAGATCAAATGTTCAGGAAAAGTATACAGTTAATGGCAAGACCCTGAATGGCATTGATGTACAGAAGGATCCTGGGGTTCAAGTCCATAGCTTCTTGAAAGTGATCACGCAAGTAGATAGGGTGGTAAAGAGGGCATATGGCATGCTTGCCTTTATAGGTCAAGGAATTGAGTACAACTATCAGGATGCCATGCTGGAGTTTTATAAGACTTTGCTTAGGATACGCTTAGAGTATTGCATTCAATTCTGATCGCCACATTCCAAGAGGGATGTGGAGGCTTTGGAGAAGGTCCAGAAGAGGTTTTCCAGGATGCTGCCTGGATTAGAGGATATGAGCTATAAGGAGAGGCTAGGAAAACTCAGTTTGTTTTCTCTTGAGCAGCAGAGGCTGAGGGGAGACTTGATAGAAGTTTATAAAATGAGAAGATGCATAGATAGGGTTGGTGGGCAGAATCTTTTTCCCAGAGTTGCAATGTCTAATACTAGGGACCACATTTAAAGTGAGAGCTCAGAAGTTCAAAGGGAGGGGCAGGTTTTTTACATAGAGAGATCAGGAGTCTGAAATGCACTGTCAGGAGTGCTGGTGGAGGCAGATATGATAAGGTCATTTAAGGAATGTTTAGATAAGCACATAAATATGGAAGGAATGGGGGGGGGATATGGACCAAGGGCAGACAGAAGGGATTAGTTTAATTTGGCATCATGTTCAGCGCAACATCATGGGCCAAAGGGCCATTCCTATGCTGTACTGCTCTATGTTCTATTGTGCATCTCTTAGTGCCCTTTCATTTTTGCTAAATTTGCATCCACTTGGATGCTCACATCATCTCTGCTGTGTCTTGCTTTGCCTCTTGGTGTAGACAGAGATTAGAGCAGCTTGTCATGTTTGGCAGTATTGTCAATTCGGGACAATGGTCAATTAGAGGGTTGATCAATCGTCAGCTGAGAGACGTAGACAGGTGCTCTAAGTGAGTGGATAGGCTGCACAGACAGCAGAAAGGGTTAGCAGCTTGGGGGGATAAGGTGGGTGAATTGCACTGAGGGAAGATGTTGCATGCGATATTAAGATTCATAAACCTTGGTGTGTACTGGTGCAATAGTAGAATTGGAGAGAAAGTTGGGCAGCGTAGAGAGGGTAATGGCACATACCCTTGCAGAGCCCCAAGAAAGTCATTAATCTTCATACAACATGCTAAATTTGCATCCACTTGGATGCTCACAGCATCTCTGCTGTGTCCTGCTTTGCCTCTTGGTGTAGACAGAGATTAGAGCAGCTTGTCATGTTTGGCAGTGTTGTCAATTCGGGACAATGGTCAATTAGAGGGTTGCTCAATCGTCAGCTGAGAGACGTAGACAGGTGCTCTAAGTGAGTGGGTAGGCTGCACAGACAGCAGAAAGGGTTAGCAGCTTGGGGGGATAAGGTGGGTGAATTGCACTGAGGGAAGATGTTGCATGCGATATTAAGATTCGTAAACCTTGGTGTGTACTGGTGCAATAGTAGAATTGGAGAGAAAGTTGGGCAGCGTAGAGAGGGTAATGGCACATACCCTTGCAGAGCCCCTAGAAAGTCATTAATCTTCATACAACATTGATGACTGTTTACCAAACAGTGGGCACCACACTAACCCAGGAGGCTAATTATACAGCATTATACATAGTTAGTATTCAATGATTGCCCCCACAATACGAATGCCAGAAGAGCAAAACAATCCACCACTACTGAGCATATGATACAGTAAACGTGGTGCTATGGATGCTTGGTGCATACTTAATAAAGTGAGGAGCTGAGAGTTGTGTGAGGTAGCTCACTGAAGCTTACAGAGAGAGAGTCTGTGTAATTCCCTAAAATTGATGGAGGCAATTTTTAGTGCAATTCAACCCACCATTTCGGTCACTTCCAACATGAGAAGAATGGACTTTTCATATTCTGGGAGTTCTCACTTCCATTTTGACCCTTGACCCTGACAAAGGTTAGCAGGAGGTTAAAGCACCAAGTGGGGTGTTGTATTGCCTCCCTGAGAGTTTATACTAAGGTTTGAACCTAAACTCTTGAAAAGCTTGGATTTCTGAAGAACTAAATTTTAAAACAATCCCAGAGGGTGGTTGAGGTTGCAACTTCTTCCTTTCCAGATAAATATAATCCAAGTTAGACAACAATTCTCACATCACCGGTGGAGAGAGGTGGAGAGGTGACAAATACAGTAGGTGGGTCCTCTCATTCCTCCAGGCTCTTTACTGGAGGAGTCTGTTGTCAGATGAACCATATTCATCATGGAGTGAGAGCTATCTGGTAGAGTTGCTGCCAGATATTCTCTCAGAATCAGAGAATCATGCAGCACAGAAGAGGCTTTTCAGCCCACCAAATGTATACTTGCAAGTATGTTTTCTTTTCAAACTTGGAAGTTTGGTACTTGTCTATGCCTGAAGACTATTAACTTAGATGCCATTTTTATCAGTGGTCTGTTGGTTCCTTCAAATTGGAAAACAATTTATTTCCTCTACCCCAGGCATGTTTCCTGCTAAAACAGGGAAATGCTCCATTCTAAAAAATGACAGATACTGTAAATCAGAAACAAAAGTAGAAAATCCTGGAAAAGCTCAGCAGGTCTGGCAGCATCTGTGGAGAGTAATCAGAATTAATGTTTCAGGTCGAGTGAACCTTCCTCAGAACTCAAATGCTCCATTATATCTGGAAGAACTGTAATCTCATGAATTTCGTTTCTGGAGTACAGCTTCCCTGTTGAAACTGACACATTCTTTTGCAGTATCCTGAATTGTCAAACAAGGCAATTTCCTTTTGACTGTGTCCTGAATCTCTATCCTATCTCATTGATGGCATCCATGGACTCATATGCACCACAATCTCAATCGGTCACAGTAGATATTATGCTTAATTTGCCAGTAAATCTGTGTTATTATGTAAAAGGAATAATGTTTGCTGTTGGATCAAAATGAAGGTATTGTAGGCCAGTAGCTCTGATGACCATTTGAATGTGGTGTAATATGCTTATAAAGTTATCGGATAACTTACTTCATTTGATTTGTTTATGAATTTTTTAGGTTTAGTACATTGTTCTAAAAATTAATAAGTTCTGATTTTGATGTCTGCTATATTGTCATTTTTAACAATTTTACAGAAAATCCAGTTGAACATAATTTGGTTTACACCAGTCAGTGTTAAAATAGACTGACCGTGAACAGGGACCTGCCATCTTGGGTTTCACATTCATCAGCTTATAACCCCTTGGCTCTAAGGTTTGCTGTTTAGTTGAAAGACTGCACTGTTGCTACAACTGACATCTAATTTAAATAGAAGATCATATAACTCATGGCCAGCATACCTCCCTGCTTTCCCTTGCCCCTACTCTGCTCAGTTACAGCCCAGCGAAATTCCGGGTTAATGTTAAACTCACCAGGATGAAATACTTGTCAGTTAAATTGGCAAAGGACATGCATATTTACCTCCTCGCCTTTCAGTGAAGCTGTAACAATCATGTTAGATCAACAATCTCCATCATACCCTACATATCTTCCCTTATCATGCCAGCATAGAGAAAAGGGCATTGATTCTTGTGACCAGCATGTTCTCATTTGTCTGCTTTGATCTGAGGGACTTGTTTAAATGAGGATGAATATTTCTAACTTCCTTAAATTATCAATATATTTGAAGTTAGCCACTGACCTAAATCTTAAGCAGAAACAGTTTCCAGACTCCAGAAGCTAATTTCTGACTTTCTCACTTTTTTTCATCAATTTCACTTGTTTATTTATACCCAAATCTAATGAATGCAGGAGAATTTGCATAGAAATCCTCTAGTTTGTCTGCTTTAATTTTGATGCCAGAATATGAGAGTATAGAATAACTTCTGAAAAGATATCATATCAGGTGATGTACCCTACTCTAACTTCTTGAAACCTGCATTCTTTACTACCGAGGTTAACTCATTCTGCTTTCCATCAATGCTGCACGGTGGCTCAGTGGTTAGCACTGCTGCTTCACAGCACCAGGGTCCCAGGTTTGATTCCAGCCTTGGGCAACTGTGTGGAGTTTGCACATTCTCCCCATGTCTGCATGGGTTTCCACTGGGTGCTCCGGTTTCCTCTCAGTTCAAAGATGTGCAGTTTAGGTGAACTAAATTGTCCATGGTGCTAGGTACATTAGTCAGAGGGAAATTAATCTGGGTGGGTTACTGTTCGGAGGGTCGGTGTGAACTGGTTGGGCCAAAGGGCCTGTTTCCACACTGTAGGGAATCTAATCTAATCTAATCTAAAACTTTACTTCAACTTGTTCTATTACATAGGACTGTTTACTTGTGCATGGGGATTTGCAGCATTGGTGAGACCAACATGTTCTTGACTGTAATAAAGCAGAAAAAGACTCATCACAGTTCAAAAGGAAAATCTGTCTCTGCTAAACTCTGACTTAAATTCTCCAGAGTCACAGAGTCCATTAATCTGCAGTTATCAATAATGGAAGTATCAGTGGATTATACTGATTTAATAACGCATGGTTTTTTTTCTTCCAATAATTTACGTTGTTCTGAAGTTAAAATAATTTTCAAAAGCTTAAAGAACTTTGTCTAAATTGGAGAAAGGCCAATTTTGATGGTATTAAGCAAGAACTTTCAAAAGCTGATTGGGCAGATGTTCGCAGTAAAGGGACGGCTGGAAAATGGGAAGCCTTCAGAAATGAAATAACGACAATCCAGAGAAAGTATGTTCCTGTTAGGGTGAAAGGAAAGGCTGGTAGCTATAGGGAATGCTGGATGACTAAAGAAATTGAGGGTTTGGTTAAGAGAAAGGAGGAAACATATGTAAGGCATAGACAGGATAGATCGAGTGAATCCTTAGAAGAGTATAAAGGCAGTAGGAGTATACTTAAGAGGGAAATCAGGAGGGCAAACAGGGGACATGAGATACCTCTGGCAAAGAGAAGTAAGGAGAATCCAAAGGACTTTTATAAATACATTAAGGACAAAAGGGTAACTAGGGAGAGAATGGGGCCGCTCAAAGATCAGCAAGGCAGCCGATATATAGAGCCACAGGAGACAAGGGAGATACTAAACGAATATTTTGCATCAGTATTTACTGTGGAAAAGGATATGGAAGACATAGAATGTCGGGAAATAGACGGTGACATCTTGAAAAATGTCCATATTACAGAGGAGAAGGTGTTGGATGTCTTGAAACGCATAAAAGTGGATAAATCCCCAGGACCTGATCAGGTGTATCCTAGAACTCTGTGGGAAGCTAGGGAAGTAATTGCTGGGCCTCTTGCTGAAATATTTGTATCATCAATAGTCACAGGTGAGGTGCCACAAGACTGGTGGTTGGCTAACATGGTGTCACTGTTTAAGAAGGGTGGTAAGGACAAGCCAGGGAACTATAGACTGGTGAGCCTGATGTGGTCCACTAGTTTGCATCATTTATATAAATGATTTAGATTGAACATAGGAGGTATAGGTAGTAAGTTTGCAGATGACACCAAAATTGGAGGTGTAGTGGACAGCGAAGAAGAAGGTTACCTCAGATTACAACAGGATCTTGATCAGATGGGCCAATGGGCTGAGAAGTGGCAGATGGAATTCAATTCAGATAAATGCGTGGTGCTGCATTTTGGGAAAACAAATCTTAGCAGGATTTATATACTTAATGGTAAGGTCCTGGGAGTGTTGCTGAACAAAGAGACCTTGGAGTTCAGGTTCATAGCTCCTTGAAAGTGGAGTCGCAGGTAGATAGGATAGTGAAGAAGGTGTTTGGTATGCTTTCCTTTATCGGTCAGAGTATTGAGTACAGGAGTTGGGTGGTTATGTTGCGGCTGTATAGGACATTGGTTCGGCCACTGTTGGAATATTATGTGCAATTCAAGTGTCCTTCCTATTGGAAAGATATTGTAAAACCTGAAATGGTTCAGAAAAGATTTACAAGGATGTTGCCAAGGTTGGAAGATTTGAGCTATAGGGAGAGACTGAACAGGCTGGGGCTGTTTTCCCTGGAGCGTCGGAGGCTGAGGAGTGACCTTACAGAGGTTTACAAAATTATGAGGGGCATGGATAGGATAAATAGACAAGGTCTTTTCCTTGGGATGGGGGAGTCCAGAACTAGAGGGCATTGGTTTAGGGTGAGAGGAGAAAGATATAAAAGGGACCAAAGGGGCCACTTTTTCATGCAGCAGGTGGTACGCCCTATGGAATGAGCTGCCAGAGGAAGTAGTGGAGGCTGGTACAATTACAACATTTAAAAGGCATTTGGATGGGTATATGAATAGGAAGGGTTTGGAGGGTTACGGGTCGGGTGCTGGCAGGTTGGACTAGATTGGTTTGGGATATCTGGCATTGACGGGTTGGACCGAAGGGTCTGCTTCTATGCTGTACATCTCTATGACTCTATGGCTCCCTGACTCTATATATTGGTTCTTTCACACTTTGGTGAGCTATAACTGTACTCCCAATTGCATGCAAAAATATTTTACTCAGCTTCTGATCTAGGATCTAGCTTGGAATCAATTCTAACATCTTCAAAATAGCTTTCTCCAAGATGTCCAATTCATTTGAAATCTGCCTGGTGGTATGCTTTTTGCTGCCAGGTCTTCCTACTGTGATTATTTATTTTCTTTACCTTTTAGCTCTTTAGTGTAGCATTGCTGCTACTACTCTACTCAAAGCACTTCTCATTCTTTTGTAGTCAAAGTAGAAATTCCTGTCCTCAATGAATAAAACAAATGATTTCCAGCTTTTGCAGAGACTTTCTTGATGAATTGTGCTAAGTGCGCTACTCTACACTGTCGCTACTGGAGCAAATGTTGCCACTCTTCAGTGCCATCACACCTCCATGATGCCATTGCCACCATGAATCCTCGCTCCCTCAACAATTCAGACACTACCAATGCCACCGGGTACTGCACCAGCCCAAATGCAACTCCTCTGCTGCCAAGAATCTGGGCCCACCTCAAGCGATGCAGCCAGGGTCTCATACCAGGCCCAAAATCACCTCCTCCGCCACCTCCATGAATCTGTAATGGACTGAGATGCTACCAGGAATCCATGTAAGATGTGTCCCATTCCTTTAAAGGTTTTTCTCAGGGGAATTCCACAGTCTGTGGCTGCAACTCCTCATGAAATCTGATGATGCTTCATCAAATGCTGTGAGTAGAGATATGTGCATCATGTCAATGTTACTTACTTACAGCAGTGTGGTGTGCAGCCTTATTTAGACAAGGAATCTTCCCGTAATCTGCAGTCTGGTGGGTGACATGTTGTCACAATTTGCAACTGATAATAAAAGACACTAATTTGATTCAGCATTTTAAGCGTTAATGTTAATTTAAATACCTTGTCATTAGCAAAAAGCACTGAATCTGACATGGGATTAGTGAGGTATAAAGGAATTTGACAGCATTGAAGTCTAATGGTAAAATAATACAGCCTTTCTGTAGTTACTGGGAGACCATATATGTTAAATATATTGATTAGTGTCACATAACTCACATGGAAGGATTATTGTGTGACATCTGTCACATTTAAATTTTGTTTGAACAATGTAATTATATTTCACTGACCAAATCATACTCTTGGCTAAATCAATACAACATGACATTCATAACTTCTCCGTAATCATGCATTTTTCTATTAATTTATGAAAAAGCAAACATTTCTTAGACTTATTGGTTTAAAATGGATTTTGCATATTTGCACAATATTTGTGGCTTAAACATATTTTGCTCCTTTTAAAAACAGAGAAAAGCATGGAATGAGAAAAGGCATTTTGTTCGATTGAGCCCGCATCTGTCACAAACTCTGTAAGATACCACAAAATTGATGCTGAACTGTGGATTTATCCATTATGGAAAATCAATCATTTTTCTCTTTGACCCTGAAGTTTGCTGAAGAGAACTGCGATGGTAGAGTTCTTTTGGTTCTCTTTTTTAAAGATGGTTCTGACTATCTCTCCACATCTCCACAGTCAAATTAATCCGAATTTAATCCAGCAGACGTTCAGCAGCTGGGGCTTTGGCAGATTCCAACCACCACCACCACCTTCAGTGACACTCGACAATGGGGGTTAGAACATACATCCACAGCTTAGACTTTTTGGAAGAGAGATTTTGCAAATCAAAGAAAACTGGCCGCAGCAAGGATAAGAACACAAGTTGCTTGACTGGAATCAGACTGTACAATAATTAGAGAGTGAGGTCACATGGAGTGTGGTTGAAAACATATTGGATTTACGTACAGAAGACACAGTGAGTTGATTCTTACATTTAATTTTTGGTTGAAGTGTCAGCTGTGGCATGTTCCATGGAGGGTAGGTTTGGAATGGTAGGCCTAACATACGATGAACAGTTGAGGATCCTGGGATTGTATTCATTAGAGTTGAGGAGGTTGAAGGAAGATCCAATAGAAATTTACAAGATAATACATGGCTTAGATAGGGTGGATACTGGGAAGTTGCTTCCTTTAGGTGGAGAGACTAGGACCCATGGGCACAGCCTTAGAATTGGAGGGGGTAAATTTAGAATGGAAATGAGGAGACATTTCTTCAGCCAGAGAATGGTGGCCCTGTGGAATTCATTGCCGCGGAGTGCAGTTGAGGCCGGGACGTTAAATGTCTTCAAGGCAGAGATTGATAAATTCTTAATCTCACAGGGAATTAAGGGCTACAGGGAGAGTGCAGGTAAGTGGAGTTGAAATGCCCATCAGTTATGATTAAATGGTGAAGTGAACTCCATGGGCCGAATGATCTTATTTCCACTCCGATATCTTATGGTCCTTTAGGTTTTTTGCCGCAAAGTGCAATAATATCACTCTATGTATTTTGCCAAACTTGTCTCATTAGCTACCTATCCTGGTCAATGGCATCCAATTAGCCAAGTACTAGACCCACACTACCATTTGGCAGTCCCAGAACAACTCACCACTTACCTCATATCTGCTGAAAGATTGTCATCCCTGGCACTTTCACCATATTTAAAAGTCAGCTGTTCACCCAGACCAGCATGGCAATCCACCATTGCCTCTCACCAGCAGCAGAATGGTACTACATACTCCTCACAGCACATAGCTGGCATGGTCAACATTTCCTCACACATACAATCCCATTATATTGCCCGAGTCACAGCTTAACCCTATGGTCAGATAGCTTACCTGTCCCCAGCTAGATCCCATCCGAACATTCTCTCCTAGTCACCATTCCTCTGTCCCCAGTACCCACTGGATGTTTGTTTCTTGCCACTGTCCAGTAAGGGAACAAGCGATTGGAAAATTCCAAAGAAAAACTTTTATTTACAAGCAGGAAGACCAAATGCAAACAAAATGAATAGTGGTTGCAGTTGGCAGCCAAAACGCAAATCAAATGTTCATATGATGACCAATTATTAATTGACAGTCCGTAAGAGTGTGCTCCACGCAGCTATCATCTACTGGGACCTGTGTGGCTTAAAGCACTCAATGCAGCTGAGTCCATCCATGCATAAGGAGAGTTTCCTCTTCCACAACATCCACTCCCTCCTCATTGAAAAGCTGCTTGGTTGTAGCAGTAGAAGTGTTTCATCAATTGCCCTATTGTCTGCTCCTCTATGGCATTGGTCAAAGTGTGAGTGACATTGTATCTGAACCCTGCATTAGTCAGGCAATTGTGTAATGTTGCCACAAGCTATAGACACTGTGGGTATCCTTTGTCCCCTGGTAACCAGACTCGGAAGAATGTAGCTGGACACTCAAACACACCAACTGCACAAGCATACTCCAGGATGTCATGACAGCTGCCAGGTTAGTGGGTGCACACCTCCAGAAAATGGTGATGGTGATTACAGATCACCTGAACATTAACCAAATGGAATGCCTTCCTACTGATGAATTCTGAAGCCTCGAGATATTGCTCTCTCAGTGTCATGGTGCTCAGTCAATGGCACATTGCCCGTGGGGGAAGCCAGGTATGGGTCCCCAAATCTTACTGGCTGGACTGAAGCACTGACCTCATCATGGGGGATTGAAAATTTCCAAAGTTGCACGACCCCTGAGAGAAAATAATTTCCCTCATCGCAATCCTTCACCCATTAAAACTGTGTGCCTGACTTCTGGATAACCCCCTTTTCCACATGCACATTCTCAAGGCCATTCAGGATCTTATAAACTCCAATCATGTCATCCTGCTCCTCAGAACGCTAGTGAAAACAAGGCCAGTGTGTACAATCTTCTCTCAGGAGGCAACCCATTCAGTCCAGGAATCAATCCAATAAACCTTTTCCAGACTGCCTCCTATTTGTTTATATATTTTCTTAAATAAGGAGATAAAAACTGGACACAGTGATTAAGATGTAGTCTCAACAATGTCCTGGATCACTCAAACATAATATTCTTACTTTTATGTTCAATTCCTCTTCTAATAAAGGGCAATATCCCATTCATTTTTCTGATGATATACTGAACCTCCATAGTAACCTTTAGTGACTCAGAATAGCTAGATCCCTCCACTCCTGGAAGTTCTGCAATCATTCTAAATTTAAGTAATATTCTGTTTTATTTCTCATTCTTCTTGCCAAAGTGCCATGTTTCCTCTGGTGCTCCAGTTTTCTCCCACAGTCCAAAGCTGTGCTAAATTGCCATAGTGTTCAGAGATGTGTAGGTTGGGTATGTTAGCGGCAGGGTTACTGTAATGGAGTCTGGGTGGTGCGTCTGGGTGGGATGCTCTTCGGAGTATCGATTTGAACTCGACAGGCTGAATGGTCTTCTTCCACACTGTAAGGATCCTATGAAGTGACACAAAAAAAGCAGGACCCCCTCACACTTTTATTGGAGGTTGATGTGGAAGGAGCACAAGTGATGGTTTTCGGCAAAGAAAAGAACATGAGATTCACCACCTGAGGGATTGCGTGATTACCTTTGCAATTATCATTATGGGTATTTTTGTCAATAATAACAGAATCCTGTAATACTTTACACATCTCAATCGAATATGGTGTTGAATGATCGAGTCAATTATCCACCATTTATGTGGGAGTCTGTGTGTCTTGGATTCAAGAAAGTGGACTTAAGCACTGTACAATGGGATTGATCAGGGTGAGAAATGAGTCATACTTTTAATGAGGATTAAGGCATCAAACATTGATGTGAAATTATGGCTGAGCAAATAGTTGCTGCAGCAATGTTGTGGTGAATGGAAGACAAGATGTTTGGATTTTGAAAAAGCAGGTGTAATTGGATAGAAGAACTTTTGCAAGTGTAAGTCCCGAAGGAAGTAAGTTCTGGAAGTGGAAAGGGGGGTGAGTTGAGACTAATGTAAAATTGATAGTTGATCAAATTTGTGATTGTCCTATTGGGAGTAATGAGGACACAGAAAACGACAAAGTTTATGGGTTGGCTGAGATTATATGCTGGATATTTGAGTGAGGGAGCAAGGGTAAGGGAGCGAGCATGATAGGATGATATCATCAAAGAAGAGTAATGGGCTTGAAGTAAAGTTTGAGGGAGGAAAGTAGTGGTGATATCACAGTGAAAAAACTGTCAAGGGTTAAAAAAGGACTTAGATGTATAAAATGCCTTTGAATCCACAAGGCATTCCAATGCAACTTACCAAAAACTCTTGAAGTTTATTCACTATTTTAACAAAGGAAATTTGTGTACTGCACAGCTCGCACACCAATATGAAATTGACCAGATATTCTGTGTTTGTTTATATTGTTGATTGAAGATGAATTATTGAAAGCTTATTTTAAATAAACATGAGATCTCTTGCATATGCCTGTAAGTGCAGAATGGACCTCAGTTTAAAGTTTGACTGAAAACAGTTAGTGCTCTCTCAGCACAACATTGAAGCTTTAGGGTTTTAGGCTAAGGTTTTGAATGGATATAAGTCCACAACTTAAGGAATCAAAGGTAAGTGTGCTATTGATTGAACCGTTATTGCATGGAGAGCGAAGGTTGTCAAGATTTCATTCTAAACTTCATCTCAAGATTTTTTATGGTCAAGTGAGTACTTTTGAGCAGTAAAATTTGTATAGCAAAGTCCTACGAACAGCAATGTGATAGCAGCCAGATCATTTATTTTTTGTGATATTAAGTGTGGGCCAAGATACTGCTCTAGCTATGTACGTAAGTCTCTGAATTGAGACTTGATCCTCCAAGCTTTATACCTACAGAAAATTCTTAACGGACTAAAGTGCAAATCTGCAATTCTATTAAACACATTTTCTAATATTATTTGTTCATGCAATGAGGCCATTGCAGCCCATCATTGAAAAATAGTTAAAGTCCACAACATTGCTGTAGGACTTGAATCATACATGGGCCAGAGCAGTTAGAGATGACAGATATTCTTCTCCAAAGCTCATTAGTGATCGAGATAGGTTTTTATTACAAATTCATGAGATTGTTTCATGGTTACTATTACTTTGACTAGATTTCAATTCCAGATTTTTGTTAATTTAAATTTACAATGAGAATTATATGTAATTACATGGAGGTATAACATTAATATATTCAGCAATAACTGAAAGTTTGGCTTTATGTACTATGTCTGATATTCCGATCTTAGAAAATTGTAACCTCCCTCCTGTTGTGTTTTGTTCTGTTTATTTGGATCAAATATTCAAGCTTTGACGCTCAAAACACAGCATTTAGTGTACCCATGACATACACATTTTAGAACTACTCAGCCCAATTCTTAAGTGTATGCAAAACAATTGTTACTTTTATGAAGTATCGACTTTTGATAAGGTACTGAATTGCCCATAATAATGTATTAAATAAGTTCTCTGATTCAGTTTTTGCATCTAACATCTAAACTGAACAAAAATAAAATTTGAAATGTTTTGGCCCATTCTGACATAAATCATGGAATAGAGATAAACATGGCACTTCAGGGTTTGTCAAAACAGAGGATTCTACTCTGGATTGTTGTAATAACTCAGCAGCACCTCAAGAGAGTCCAACTAGCTAACTGCGTGCTAACTTTTCCACTTATAAGCACTGTTCTTTTTAAATTAGCATACATATTGGGGTAATAAAGAATTCATGAGATTATAATTATGATTTGATATTCCTGAAGGTTAGTTCAATGAGCCAAAAATGTCTTATTGTGAGAGGTGAAGACAGCATTGCAGGAGTTTGGTTGCAGATCAAATTAGTCTGCATGTAATTCTCTAAAATCAGATGCACAGCCATAGCTTGTTATCAAAAAATCATCCCTTGCTGCGTGCTACCCATTACCTGAATGTTTGTTCACAGTGAGCCTCAGCTGGATTTTGTGTCCTGTTATCAGATTCCTGACAGATTTATTATTCAGTGTGTCATTTATCAGTTATTCCATTAATAGTTTCTATTATGAACACCGTGATGTGATGGAGCTGGTGCAGATGGTGCTTGCGATGCTGCTTACAGCTGTCACTGTTAAACCAGTGAGAATTAATAATGATTGACATCTCATATGCAAATCAACATAGGACAAGTGCCAGGTTGCTTGTAAAAAAACAGAATTTAGAGAAAGGATGAAAAACCTTTGCGCATTTTTACAACATTAGAAGCATGTATTTAAACCATTTAATATACTTCAGGTATCCATTAGTATTTAGCTGAAGTACATTAAACAATTAATTTCAATTTAATATATTGTTATGGCTTATTCAATAATAGATATTCTATGAACCACACAGCTACTGGCCTATATCCAAATTCTTTAGGCTTGACAATCATAGTTTGATGTTATGAAAATGCTAACATTTAAGAATCAGATTATTTTCCTTGCCACATTAACCTATCTACTTTCATCAAATGAGCTTGCACCCTGTTAAAGTAATAATCAGTGTTGTCTCATATGACTTTGTATGTCCTGCATTAACATCTGCACAATAACACTACTAGTCATAAATCCCTGGGATTATATGACAATTGAGATAATATACTGTCAGTTAAAAACAGCTAATAAAGAATTTTTATTGAAAATCTTTGCCCTATTTCTGAGTATCTTTAAAGCATTTAATTCAATCTGTCTACTAATAATCAACGTTATAAGTATTCAGCTTTAAGCTCAGTTATATAGTGTTCTGCATCAGCAAAGATAACAAACTTTACCTGCAGGCATGGCTCAGGACTTTGCCTGCATTTCATTATTCAGAAACAAATCAGTGAAAACTTGCTTCCTTTGGAATGAATTAAGTCCTGAACTCAACCATCAACAGAATTGCCATCAATTATCTAAATATACTCTTGCATGCATATTCTATGTTTTTTTCCAAATGTTATTAGGGAAACTACTGTCAATAATGTTGTGGGGAGTTTCCATACTTGAGTTAATATAATGTAAAATCAACCATATGGATAACAAACAGATCTTGTTATTTCTTTCAACGGCAGCTGGAATTGGTGACTGCACCATCACTTATTGCCCATCCCTTAATAAGGTGGTGACCTGCCTTCCTGAACAAGTGTAGTCTGTGTGGTGGACGTATATTAAAAATAGACTTTAGTTCTAAATCAGGATGATGTGTGATGATGTGGTCCAACAAATCTGTGCTGGTCAGAAACAAACAACAAACAATTCTAATCCCATTTTCCAGCACTTGGTCCATAGCCTGGTATACCTTGGCATTGCAAGTGTACGTTTAAATACTTCTTAAATATTATGAGTGTTTCTGCCTCTACTACCTTTAGAGACAGTGAGTCCCAGATTCCCAGTACCCTCTGGGTGAAAAACAGTTTCTCACAGTGCCTCTAAACCTCCTGCCCCTTACCTCAAATCTATGCCCCCTAGTCATTGATCCCTCACTAAGGGGAAATGTTCCTATCTATGCTCTCACAATTTTAAATATTTCAATCTCAGCCCCTTAATTTCCTGTGCTCCAAAGAAAACGACACCAGTCTGTCCAATATCTCTTTGTTACTAAAACTCTCCAGTCCAGGCAACATCCTCGAAAATTTCCTCTGTACTCTCTCCAGTGCAATCATATCCCTCCTACAATGTGGATTACAGAATTGCACATAATACTCTAGCTGTGGCCTAACCAACATTTTATACAGTTCTAGCATAACCTACCTGCTATCAAATTCAATGTCTCTTAACCAATTTATCCACCTGTTCTGTGATCTTAAGGGAATAATAGACATGCACATATGTCCCTCTGATTTTTGGTGTTCCCCAGGGTCCTACTGTTCATCTTGTTGTCTTTTCCCTGTCCAAATACACCACCTCACACTTATCCATATTTATTTCCATTTGCTACTGATCAGCCCACCTGACCAGCCCACGTATATCATCCTGTAATGTAAAGTTATCCTCGTCCCTACTTAGCACACTCTAATTTTCATACCATGTACAAACTTAGTGCTCAAGCCTCCTACATTCAAGTCTAAATCATTTATATGTAGCACAAATGACAAACCCTTCAGCACTGTTCCCATCAGCACTACAGGTTCCCAGTCACAAAAACACCCCTCACCCTCTGCTTTTGGCCGCTCAACCAATTCTGGATCCAATTAGCCAAATCTCCTTGAATCTCATGGGCTGTTACCTCTGCTATCTGTCTTCCATGCAAACCGCATTAAACAACTTGCTAAAGTCTAAGAAGACTATGTAAAACATATTGCCATTACACACCTGATCATCACTTCAAAAGAGCCAATTAGTTGGTCAAGCATGACTTCCCCTTTACAAAACCATTCTGACTGACCTTGATCCATCCCTGTTTCTCCAGGCACAGATTAATTCTGTCTTTCAGAATTGCTTTCAAATGCTTCTCCACCATCACAGTTAGACTTACTGGTCTATAGTTCCTTGATTTATCCTCCCTCCCTTGTCAGATAATATTGGCTATCCTCTAATCCTTTGGCACCTTTTCTGTGGCCTGGGACAAATCTCTGCTTTGGCCGATTTGGTATCAACACAGCAACAGTCTTGCTTTTGCATGTGACAAATAATTTTTAAAAATCACTATTAAGATGATACCAGCAGACCATTTAACAGATTATTAGATTAGATTAGATTAGATTACTTACAGTGTGGAAACAGGCCCTTCGGCCCAACAAGTCCACACCAACCCACCGAAACGCAACCCACCAGACCCATTATATAATCAGGCAAAGTCAATATGGTGGTATGAAAGGGAAATCATATTTCACTAATTTATTTTAATTCTTTGAAATGGTTACAAGGAAGGTGGATAAAAGTTAGGGTGTAGACTGGTCGATGGATTTCCAAAAGGCAATAAGGACTCATTCTGTAGGCGGTAACATATTAATATACAAGAGGATTTGTTATTACACAGGGAGTAGAGACTAATGACAATGGAGTCATTTTAGAGTTGGCAATCTATAAATTATGGAAGATTGGTGCTTTGCCTCAACTACGTACAACCAATATGGGTGGGTTTTAATACATCTGCACAGGTGCTTGTCACAATCGCACCTGGAGTATTGTGTACAGTTTTAGTCTACCAATTGAGAAAATGCATTCAGAATAATATTAGAAACAATTAAGTGAATGATGAAGAGGTTAACTTATGTAGAATGACTGAGCAGGTTGGTCTAAACTCTTTGGATATTTAAGAATGAGAGGTGAAACATAGAAAATCCTGAAGGGATTGTATAGAGTGGACATTCAGAAGATGTTTTCCCTTATGTGAGGTTCTATAAATAGTGGACACAATTTAGAAATTAGAGGTATCACATTTTGAAGAGATTAGGAGAATTTTCTATCTGTCAAAGTGTTGTTAATTTGTGTTATTCTCCTGTCCAGTGGGCATTGGAAGCAGTATCATTGAGTATATTCATGGTATCGCTAGATGAAATTACCATGGACAAGGAAGTCAAAGGTTATGAGGCATAGTCAGAGAGATGAAGGTGAGGCCACAGCCAGATCAGCTATAACCTCTGGAATGGAGAAGTGAGCTCGAGGGGCTAAGCAGCTTATTAATGTTCCTAATTCTTGTGTTCTTGTGACATCCTGCATTTATCCCTCCATTTTGACTCATACTTAGTCTTTGCTTTAGCCAATTTGCTTTTCATATCACAACCTCCCCAGTATCCACAACATCAAGGCACTGGTCACGCATGAATATTTTTGATGGGCAGGCCACATATATCCGCATGCCTGACACAAGGCTCCCTGAAAAATGTGCTCTACTTTGAGCTCCACCATGGTAAGTGATCACTAGGAAGGCAGAGGGAACACGGCACACTCACTCTGAAAGCCTCCTTCAACAAATGCAACATCCCCACTGTCACATGCGAATCGCTTGCCAAGCGCAAGCTGCAGAAAGACTGCACATAATCCAGAACAACCCACTTCTTTGAACACGACCTGTCCCATTCGGGCAGAGTCTGTGCCTCCAAACTGGAATAATCAGCCACCACAGAACTCCCCTCAGTAAAATTTGTAGGCTATAAATTTCCAACTCCTGGTCATTCTTGCCTTCATCTGAAATAAGATACAAATTTTTATTAGATTCCCTAGAGTATGAAAACAGGCCCTTCGACTCAACAACTGCATACCAACCCTCTGAAGAGTAACCCGTTCCTATATTTACCTTTGACTCATACACCTAACACTATGGGCAACTTAGCATGGCCAATTCACCTTTGGACAGTGGGAGGAAACCCACACAGTCACAGGGAGAATGTGCAAACACAGTCAGTCACCCGAGGCAGGAATTGAACCCGGGTCCCTGGTGCTGTGAGGCAGCAGTGCTAACCACTGAGCCACCGTGCCTCCTTTGCAAAGGTCCCCTCCTGTCATAATACAAGCTAATGATGTTAAGATAATGATAAGTACAGTCCCTTTTTATGTGCCTTTGCTAAAGCAGATTGAGCAAATAGAGGATTGGTTGCATTATGATCTTTGCCAGAAGGATGTCGAGCTATCTGCTTGTACTTCCATTGCTTCCTGCCTCTAAAATAGATTCTTGTCTCACTTACCACATTGGGGAGTGGGAGTGGGGAGGCTGTGAGGAAATCAAGAGTTTTGCCAGCTGGCATTACCGGTAGTACACTCTGTAACATTCCTACTGCTAAAACTGCTGTTGCCCAGCTCCCTTGGCTGCAATAAGGCACCCATATGGGTGAAGTTGAAGGTTGGTTTTACACCTCCCTGAATATTATCATTCATTGATTTTAATGGAAAAGAAAATCATGTAAGCTGTCAAGCTAGCATTCAATTCTATTTCTGAGTTACATTTAAAAAAACTCATTGAGGTCTAAAAATGACCTTCCATCTGATCCCATTGGGGGATCTGGGTTAAAATTACTTCATACGTCTTTGAAGTCTATATCTCTCTGTGAGTGATGAGAACGTACTAGAAATCAATGGGTAAAACACACAGAGAGTCGACAAGCATAGATATGATAAAATACAAGTGGCTGCAAGACAAGCTCAAATGATAAGACAGTGCAAAGACTTCAGCTGCCAATCATTCTTTTCTACACACTGCAATATTAGATCTTAGAATACATCAATATTGTGAGTAAAAGTCTTCTTATTCCCATTCATAGTCACATAGATTTGTCTCTCTTATTGATTGAGAAGATAATGATCCTCTCAAATTTTCACAATAGAGGCTACAAAGTGATCTATAAGATAAAAATGTGGCATTATGCAACATTGTTTTCTTAACAGTAGACATACCTTCTGATCAAAGTTATTTGAAATGGGTCAACACAATTGTTTAATGATCTCTGCTGATAATCATTTTATATAACAAGTTTCACATCAAAGCAGTCCCTTCTTTGATTTGAAACTTTAAGAAACAGAGTGGGTCAGTAAGAACTTACAAAAATCTTTATACTTGGCAGTTGCAGCCTCTTTAGGGAACATGGATATATTTGAGACAGTTCTGCTTTGAGGTTGCATTTTCCATTTTGCCTGATAAAATGCAAGAAACGTTCATCATGGAGTCATAGAGTCATACAGATGTACAGCATGGAAACAGATCCTTTGGTCCAACGCATCCATGCTGACCAGATATCCCAACCTAATCTCATCCCACTTGTCAGCACTTGGACCATATCTCTCTAAACCCTTCCTATTCATATACCGATCCAGATGCCTTTTAAATGTTGCAATTGTACCAGCCTCCACCACTTCCTCTGGTAGCTCATGCACTACCCTCTGTGAGAAAAAGTTAACCCTTAGGTCCCTTTTATATATTTCCCCTTTCAGCCTAAACCTATGGCATCTAGTTCTGGACTCCCCCACCACAGGGAAAGACTTTGTCTATTTACCCTATCCATGTCCCCATGACTTGGCTACAGAATTCAGGAATATTATCTGAAGGAGGTAGGAAATCACAGTGTTGACTGCAAAAAGACCCCACCAAGCAGTACAGAGATTCAGGATTATTATTTTGAGGCAATTAAGGTATTCAAAGGAAATTAGTACAGCTTCTCTGTCATGCCGAACTGAAAATTGTATTAGAACAAATTGCAACATTGCTATATTGAACACTGTAAAAGCACATAAAATATACAAAATAAAACATCATTTAATTATTGCAAGATTAAAAGCTTTCAAGTCAGGAATACAGCTGCATTTAGACACTACAAAAATTAAAACAGCTTTAATAGAAGAAGAAAATAATCAGATTAAGAAGACCTGGAAGGAGAATAATACTACCACAGAGATTTGGTCTCAGAGATGAGCCAAACAACACAGGATTGTACACCTTGGAGAAAGGAATTGTTAAGATACAGAATCACTTCAAATTTAAACTAGAAATTCAATTGAAATTGGTCAGTAAGCATAATAGTAATTATGGACATTTTTAAAAAATCTTCTAATGTGATATGTTTATTTTTTAATTTTATGAACAATTAATAAAAATGACTTTTAAAATGATGCCAAGCACCACAACTAACTAAGAAGTGTGATTTTTTTTCCTGTCTCAGTTAAAATCACAGCACCAGGGTCCCAGATTCGATTCCAGCCTTGGGCGACTGTCTGTGTCAAAGGAAATTCTCCCCGTTTGTACATTCTTCCGGTGTCTGCGTGGGTTTCCTCTGGGTGCTCCGGTTTCCTCCTACAGTCCAAAGGTGTGCAGGTCAGGTGAATTGGCCGTGCTAAATTGCCAATAGTGTAAGGTGCATTAGTCAGAGGGAAATGGGTCTGGGTGGGTTACTCTTCGGAGGGTCTGTGTGGTCTGGTTGGGCTGAAGGGCCTGTTTCTACACTGTAGGGAATCTAATCAAAAATAGCAGAGAGAGAAATCAAGAGAGAGAGACTACATTCTAAATCTTGATCACCAAGAAAGTGGTTTGGGACTGGTTCTGAGCTAGGGAATAATGTTTAACTAATACTGACCTGTTCACCTCTATTGTTGCACACTCTGAGCTACTCGCGGTGGAATTCATAAGAAGGTGAGAGTCAGAATAATGTTCCTTTTCAGGCTTGGACAGAAATTGCTGGGAAAACTCAGCAGATCTGGCAACATCTATGGGGAGAAAACAGAGTTAACACTTCAGATCCAGTGATCCTTCTTTAGAACACATTCTAGCATTAAATAGTAGTAGATTCAGAAAGGAATATAATAAGTTTGGGACTATACAAGATAAATATTTTAACAAAATTTAAACCTAATTAGCTATATCAGACATGGCATTATGGGTGATGTGTTGTTCTTATATGATACGGATTCCATTGTGAGCCACACTGACATCTGCAGTAAGTGTCTGCAGCTTGAGAAACTTTGGCTTCGAGTTGCTGAGCTGAAATCCAAGCTTCAGACACTGTGGTACATGTAGGAATTACCTTGACACTATGTTCCAGGAAGTCACTGACTGGAGCTTAAATATTTCAAAGTTGGCTACTAGCCAGAGACAGGAGGTTGTCACAACAAGTGAAGCAGCAAGAGGGATCCTGAACATAGCATTGGAGGAGATTCAGCACATGATCTTGCCAACAGGTATGAGGACTTGCTCCTTCATGGATGAGGAAAGAGTCTGAAGGGAGGATGGTCAAACTGCATACTGCATTGTAGTCCGTTCAAGTAGGAGGAACACAAATAATGACAGTAGTAAGGAGTTCTATAATTTGAGGGACAGATAGCATCCTTTGTGAGCAAGATTGAGAGTCCCACATGGTGTGTTGCCTACCTAGTGCCGAGGTAAAGGACACCTCGAGTCGGCTTGAGAGGAGACTGGAGATGAAGGGGGGGAATGCAGTTTGTGGTCCATGTTAGCACCAACATAGGAAAGAGTAGGCAAGAGGTCTTGTTTGGGCAATATTAGGAATTAGGAACAAAATTTAAAAAAAACAGGACCTCAAAGGTTACAATCTCTGGATTATAACTTGAGCTATGTGCAAATAAGCAAAGCGATAAGAATGTGAGGAAAGTAAATGTGTAGTTAAAGGAGAGGAGTGGGAAAGAGGCGTTCCATTTTGTGGTGCACTAGCATCAGCCCTGGGATGGGGATGAATTCTCCTGCCATGACGGACTCCATCTGAACTGACCCGGGACCAGGATTCTAACAGAAACACCAAATAATGTGATCACAAGGACTTTACGCCAGTTAAAGGGGGGAGTAGGGCTCAGGAGAGGTTATTAAAGATTCCAGGACAAGCAATTGGACAGAGATAATTGGAGGGATCAGTACTGTATGGTCAGACAAGGGGACAGATATAAGAAGGGGTTAGTCAACACAGGACTGATGACATTTTACTCCAATGCATGCAGTATACAAAACAATGTAAATGAGCTGGTAGCGCAGATTGAAATTGGTGGGAATGATGTTGTGGGCATCACAAAGACATGGTTACAGAGGTTCAGGGCTGGGAGCTAAATATGCAAGGATACACATCCTATTGAAAGGATAGGCAGAGGGAGCCTTGTAAATAATAAATCAAAATAATTTGATAGCAAGAAGTGATTTAGGTTCACAAGACAGAGATTCTGTGTGGGTAAAGTTCAGGAACTGCAAAGGAAAAAGATTGACCCTGATGGATGTTATGTACAGGCCTCCTAACAGTATTCAAGATATGGGGCAGAAAATAAATCAGGAGATAGAAAAATCATGTAAGAAAAACACTATTAAAATAATCATGGGAAGCTTCAATATACAGGTGGACTGGAAAAATCAGATGAGTTAAAGAAATACAATGCTGGTCTGAAGCAGCAGGAGAGTGTCTCCGGAATCAGTGGACTGGACTATATTCATGTATTCAGTCCCACTAATGTTTCCACTAATCAGAGAGATTTTGGTTCAAAGGCACACCTCAGAGTGAAGAGATGACCCTTTAGAACTGAGATGAGGGGAGTATCTTTAGCCAGAGAGTGGTAAATCTGTTGAACTTTTTGCCACAGAGGGCTGTGGAGGCCAAATCTTTGGATGTATTTAAGACAGACATAGGTAAGTTCTTAATTCATAAGGGGATCAAGGGTTATGGGGAGAAAACAGGAGAATAGGGTTAGAGACAGATTAGCCATAATCAAATGGCAGACCAGATTCACTGGGCTGAATGGTCTAATACTGCTCTTTGATCTTAAGGTCTTATGACATAATGGATGGCATAATGGTTGCCATACTTAGGAGCAAGGGCAATATATATAGATAAAGGACCTCAACAAGAATGGTATGTTTATTCAAGAGGCAGTGGACCAGCAGGGATTATGGTAGCTCATGGGGTTCTCCTGAGGAATCGTGGAGACCTTGTCCCAACACTAAGTAATCATCCATCGGTGCTTGATTCAGGACATGCAGAAGAGTTATGAAATTTCCTGAAGACTTGAATTTGTCCAGTCACAGACTTGAGCAGGGATGGGACAGTCATAAATGTAAATATAGAAATATGTCCAAAATTACAACCGTTCCTTGTGGGAAAAATAAACTTGGAGGGAGGTATTGTACAAAAAATGGTTCTGAAAGGATCACTGATAGAGACTAATTTAAATTCTCCCTAATCTAATGATGTGATCCATTCTTGGATTGAGAAGAAAATGAGATCCCATTGACTCCTATTTAACCAGCCAAAATAACATGCCTGTTGTTATCTTCCAATATTTTATATCTTGTTAAGACAAATGGCTCTTCTTGTTAGGACTTGCTAATAGTTTATCCTCTGCCACCATTAACCAAATCGGCACTTAGACCCAGTGCAGAAATCAATATTAGTAGCAGCAGTCTACTCCAACTAGTAACTGTTTGTAATTCACTCTCCAAACATGCATCAAAATCCAAGCTGTTCACCCAATATCAACTATGGTCAAACCTTAGTTTAACAACATCAGCCATAGGAGCAGGGGTAGGCCATTTACTCCATCAACCTTTCCCTGTCCCTCAATTATATCATGGCTGGTGCTTCAACATCGGTCCTAAATGAACTGCCTTTATTCTATGACTGTCTTCCATCTCCCAGTTTGTAAAAACATCCATCTTGAAATTATCCTACTAGGCCCTGTAAGAATGTTGCATGCTGAATGTGATCACCTCTCAGAGATAACTGTAGGGGATATAGGTCTAGTTTATTTAATCTTTCCTCACATGAGGATTCCTTCATGCCAGGAATTAGCTTGATGAACTTTTCTTGCATTCTCTATATAGCCAATGAATCCTTCAATAGTAACGAAACAAAAACCAATTGCAATACTCTAGCTGTGGCCTCACCTAGGTTCTACATAACTACAGGAATACCATCTTTCTTCCTATATACAAATCCTCTTGTAAGAAAGGCCGACAGGATGTCTTTGAAATGGGCATTAAAAATGTTAAATGTATCTAATTGTCATCAATGAATTTTAAGTGTTTTATTTGCTCATGATTAATATATTCTTAGGTGGATGTGTACATGTTCTTAATCTTAATTGATGCAATTTTAATAACCGAGTGATAAGCTCTCGCACACTTAAAACTGACAACATTTATTTTGTTTCTCAGAATATTTACCCTCAAGACTAATGAAATGTGACACTTGACTCACACACATTTCCAACTGTGCAGATGATGGCCTCGTGCTATGATCGCAGGACTGTCTAATCTAAAAATTGAGGTAATGTTATGGGAACCTGGCTTCAAAAACCACCATGATAGAACTTGAATTCAGTTTTGAAATTAAAAAATGAAATTAGAAGTCTAATGATAACTATGAATCAATTGTTGATTTGTCTGGGGGAAAATCTATCTCGTTCACAAAAGGGAACTGCTACCCTTACCTACTCTGGTCTACATGTGATTCCAGAGCCGGAACAATGTGGTTGACTCTTAATTTCCCTCTAGGAAATTAGGAATGGGCAATAAATGCTGGCCTAGCCAGTGATGCCCTTATCCTGTGAATGAATAAAAAATGCACAGAAAAATATTGGACGATAACTAAAGTGCTTTCAAGTTGTCTCGGCACAAAATTGTTCTAAATTCTAAGGGTAAACTTCGTCAGTCTAATTGAGAAATGTAATAATTTTCATTCAAATTATAAATGCAGGTTTGCAATGACAATTATATATGTATGAAATGGTCAGTGTTATAGTTACATTTAGGTCACTGGGTGGTTATGTCACTGGACTAGCAACCCAGAACACCAAGTCTATTTTCTGGGGACATTGGTAAAAATCCCATTTATGGCTCTTGGTGAACTGTGAATTCAATAAAAGAAGTCTGGAATAAAAAGTTGACCGGGTGGTAACCTTGTAACCACTGTGAACTGTAATAGAAACACAGCTGGCTCACAAATATCATTTAGAGAAGAAAATCTGCCATTCTTACCTGGTCTGACCTACATGTGACTCCAGATGCATGGCAATGTATTGGCTCTTAACTGCACCTTAGACAATTAAGGATGGTCTATTAATGCTGGCCTAGTCACCAATGCCCACATGATTGAATAAAAGAGAGAAAAAAAACCTCTGAGATTTCAGCATTCTGTGCACTTTCAATTCTCATTAATGGTCACCACGTCAATCGTGCCTTCTTGGTCCTGGCCATCAAATTTGGAATTCTCTCATTAAAACTGTCTTCACTTATGTATCCCTTCCCTTCTTTAAGACATGCTTTACAAACTACATATTTGAGCAGACTTTTGGTCAACTACCCACAATATTTTCTAATTGTCAAATTTTGTTTTTCCGAAACCTCCTGTGTAGTGTCTTTGGATGCTTTTCTACAATAAAAGTACTATAAAAATTCAACTTCACTTATCTTATTATTCACTTATTATTAGACTTCTGAATGGACATGTGACAATAATAAATCAAATCAACTCAAATCAAATCAAATCAAAAAACTTGCTTGTTCATAAAGAAAATTCAATTTGGAAGTTTATTTTGAGTACATTGCATATTTGATCAAATATTACATCTAAATAAATAATAACAAGAAAAGTTACTCAACCATAACTAACTTTAATTTAAATATGTATTAAAATTATCCTAGTGCAATTAGAATAATTAGTCAGTGTGTCACCCTGAATATATATCTTGCCCGTATATCAACTTCTGTTAAAGGTTCAATTGGAAAAGGGTATAGAAGTTCAGGAGACAATTTATGCTCCATCTGAAGGATCATAGCTTTTATCCTAAACATGTCCAACAATCATACTGAGACAAGGGTTGGTTCTTATTATTCATGCCACTCTTTTCTTCAAAATTCTTCAAGAGCAGATTTTGTCAAGAAAGATCAGCTCATCAAATAATGTTTCCATCTGTTTTGATAATCCCTGCACCCTTAAAATGTCTGCTTTCCAAAGATAGTTAAATCAGGCAAGGCTTCCAAATGGATATCATTTTCAACTACCGCTGTCCAAAATGAGATTGCAGGATCAACTCAAAAAAAGTTGTAATTTTCTGAGTTACTACAACAGTGTGTATCACTTAGCCACCTCATCACTGTTCCTTTCCATTCAGTTTTCCATGCACTTTGACACTGATACTTGAAGTGGTAAACTATTCAAATAGCTGCATCATGAATCTTCAATATGATTAACTACGTTTTCCCTGAAATCTATGGTTGTTATTAAAGTAATATGTGTGAACAGAATATAAGTACTGCTAATACAATTAGTAGTAGAGTTGAGAAAAATTGAAAAATATAACAGCTACACGAAATGGAGAAACCACATAACAGGTTGATTTTGCTTATCATCCACTATTTTTACTTCCCCTAGATTTTATAGGACTACACCTCTTAGTAATACAGATTTAACTCGATCAATTTAATTTCTTAAGGAGGGAGAGATAAATTGAACCATTATAGAGACATTATATCCAAGCAATGCAATGCTGTTTTAAATAGCAGAGTTTACATTGAGCCAGCAATCTACTTTCTGTTAACTGAGGCCTGCAATACTTAAACTGGCTAAACGCCAGCCAGTCTCCTGTCAGAAAATAATAAACAGCACATCTATTTTATAATATTTTGATTCAACTTAAATTTCCTGCACAGATATACCAGAAAAAAAAAGTTATGGGCCTCCCACTTATCATTACAATCTCAAACCATATAATTTTCTGGTGGTACAGATTTTATATTTACAGATTTTTGCCATTAACTTAAATTTCTTATGTGCCCTAATACATGGAGTTTCAGAGTGAATAAAGATATCGCATACTTGACAGCAAGAATAGAACAATTCTCATAAATATTAATCAACTATTCAGTCACAGACTGTGCCTGGTGCTAATTCCTTTCTGCTATTAAAGTATTATATCAGAGGGTCCATTTCATGATGTGCAGAGGCTAGTGCCCTTTATTGACTGAGGTTGAACAGGGCATGAGCTTTCAAACCAAATTTGCAATTCAAATCTTTGCTCATAATGTACAATTCCTTAGCTTCCATAATTCTCTCGTCTGGTGCTGCAGCTGGAAATGATGAGCAAAATGCATGTAATATAAATACATACAGCATTTTAATGCAATGTTCTATTTGTAGTAGTTCAATAATTGTATATTGAAGGTGATCATATACATTGTGGTTAAGTGAGAGAGACTGGATAGCCTGGGACTCTTTCCTTGAGAAAATAGAAAACTGAGGTCTGATCTAACAGAAGGCTTAAAACTTTTGAAATGGGCTTAATTGGGAGAAAACAATGAGTAAATTTTATTCTGTTGATAAGCCAAAACTTGAGGTCACAAATATGAGATAGTCATTTATAAATCTAATGATGGATCAGTTTGTCACTAGCTAGGATTCAGGCTAGGGTTTGCTTAAGGTGACTGTCAAATCCCTCCTTGATATTGTCATTTGCTTCAAGTGTAAAAGTGATGCATTACTAATAGCGCCATGCTGGTTACTCATTAGACCAAGCTTGGAAGTCACGAGGCACTCACACATCCCACAGGGGGAGTTACTGAGGCACAATTTTAGATTAAGCCTCAGAATGCAGATGACACTTACGTCGATGATCACTGAGAAAGTGAGTTCTAGGTTATTATTCTGAAGAGTATGAGAAAATGAGTCGTTCAGCCAACACTGAGAAAACCGAAGTTCTCTTCTGATCAGCTCACAGCCTCCCCCATCAATCAAAAACAATGACAATGTCCTGAATCACCTTTTGAGAAAGGCAGACATAGATGAATGAATTCATCGCTGCTTCAATGTGCCAAGTTGGGGTTTGGCCAACTTAGATGAAAATGTATTTGAGAAGTTGGAACTCAAACTTAAGACAAAGGTCATGGTTTACTCAGTAAGTAGTAAGTCCCTAGTTCCTATTGGACGACCTACAGCATGTATCTCAATACAGTGGAGAATTAGCATCAGCAGTGCCTCCACAAATATCCCAAATCTCATAACAAAAAGGGGGTTTAACAGCAGCACGCTGTCTCAATGAAACTAATTTATAAAGCATTGAGGTGTTACCTACTGTGGATGGGACCTGCTCTTTGTATATCTGACACCAGAATCCCAAAACAACTATTCAGTCATCTTAGGAGACTCCCAGTGGGATATTGGAAACTCTTTTGGGACATCTTTAAGGCATCACTGCCTCATCAGGGGAGTCCCTGGCTTCATTCTGACCAAAACAGGGAACACTTATTCAGACAGGCTTCAGTTTAACATTTCATGTGAAAAACAGGAACTCCAATACAGCAGAACTCCTTCAGTGGAAGCCTTGATGTTCATGCTCAAGTCTTGGACTGAGTCTTGCACTCAACAACTTTCCAATTGTTAGGGGCAAGAGAACTATCAAATGAGCAAGAGTGGAAGCATTAATCCAATCGTGAGGCTTCAGCTGCTCTGTGGCACTTTGGTGAAATTCTACCACTTAAGTAAAGTAAAATTGTCAGCAAAATAAATCAAGCTTGTGGCAAAACTCAATTAACATCATCATATCAACAAATATTTCTAAACAGCCAGTGGTGTTTTTGACATATACAGATACTAACCAATGAACCTGAATTAACATTTTATATGTCATATTCAATATTTTACTTCCAATCTTTGTCATGGAGATTTCAATTCCCCTTCATTTGAATGCTAATTTCCCTTGCAAGGATCAGAGAACAATACAACTTGAATGCCATTGTTTGTTACAGTGATGTGGTATAATAAGAAAGATTTGCCTCAATCTATGATGTACTTGCAATAAATTCAATTGTGTTTCTGATAATGCACTCAGATTCCCTCAGTAATTGCCCATGACAGTCAGGAGACATTGGCTTTACAGAATATTAACTTCAAAGAATAAATTAAGCTATCACAAATATAAAATGGGACATAAATTAAAGACAGTAAATACTATTCAAAATGAATCACTAAATGCCACATCCATAATAATGAAGCACAAACTTTTTAGTCACACTTGCCTTCTTGAATCCTTCGTTATTTATCATCATTGTGGATTCATTAGCTATATTCCAACAAACTTTAAACTAAATAAAAACCAAAAGAACTGCGGATACTGTAACTCAGAAATAAAAACAGAAGAGTCACCAGACTGGAAACGGTAACTCTGATTTCTCTTCACAGGTGTTGTCAGACCTGCTGAGCTTTTCCAGCAACTTCTGGTTTTGTTTCAAACTTTAAACTAATCTCACTATCACCATCAGAGTGAATAAAGATATCGCATACTTGACAGCAAGAATATTCAGTGGACTTGCATTCAATTCTGGTGTTGCTATAAGCTCAGTTGGCTTTGTAGCAAGGCAGAGTGATGCCACCAGTATGGGTTCAATTCCTGCACCAGCTGAGATTACCATGAAGGGCTCTCCTTCTCAATCTTTCTCATTGCCTGGGGTGTGATGACCCTCAGGTTAAACTGCCACCAATCATCTCTCTCTAATGGAAGAGAGGAACTGTGGTGACTTTACCTTTCATCATCAATATGCAGCAAAGGCTCTCAATATGTGAAAAGACAGCGTACAATAAATCAGAAACTATCCACTATAAGTAGAAAAGGTACAACACTGAGTATTATTAACATATTAGATTTTGACATTTCTGTTGCGGTAGCAGGGTGTTTACAAGAAATAATTGGATGTGATGTCAAAAGATGCATCAGCCAGCCATAAGAGAAGATGATATCATTTAAACTTAGGATAAATTTTTAAGGCAAAATTATTCCTTATAGTGAGGCAAAGAACGTTAAATTGATTTGCAAGATAGTTGTGAGGCTTATAGAAATTATGGAAATTTGGATGTGAATAAAACAGTAATTGGCTATTTTGGGAGGGCGTTTACAGAAATTGCTGATTAACTCTGTCTTCAATGAGGGCAGTAACATATGTCTTCACATCTGCACATTGAGCCATCCAACAACATCAATTAACATAAAAGGTCATGCTGAGGGAGTAAGCCTCTGAAATAACATATGAAAGATGGAGTCAGCTGTTAATCCAATTATTAAATTGAAGTGTGCAGCTAACCAAACACAAAAAAAAGCCATTCTTTTTGAGTTCTGATGATGTAATTGATCTGAAATATTAACCCTAGGAGTCTCTGCGCAAATGTTGTTTGGTTTGCTCAGTGATTCTCAGACACTCCAGTCTTAATGCAGACAGAGAGCATGGAGAGAATAGAGGCTTACTGAGCAGTGGAATAAGCATTCATCACTCCTCACATTAGTCCATGGGAATATCTCAATTCTCAAAGATATTGTCTTGGTCAGCTTCAACATGCTGGGAATTGAAAATGCTAATTTTATAACTTTGCATTTTCATTGAAACAATTTACCTACAAGGAATGCAAATTGACCTAGATCATAACCATGGTGGCTGTTGATGCTCCAACAACTTTCCCATTTACACTGCCTCTCTGCTTTATTTTTTATTTCCTTACTTGCCTGACCACAGCTACTTTCACTTTGTGCCATTCTGAATCTCCACTGTTGTCCATCTAGATTAGATGATTAGATTAGGTTCCCTACAGTATGGAAACAGGCCATTCAGCCCAACAAGTTCGCAGTGCCCCTCCAAAGTGTAACCCACCAAGACCCATTCCCCTACCCTATATTTACCCCTGACTAATGGACCTAACACTATGGGCAATTTAGCCTGGCCAATCCACCTGACTTGCACATCTTTGGATTATGGGAGGTAACTGGAGCACCAGGAGGAAACCCACGTAGATATAGGGAGAATGTGCAAACTCCACATATACAGTTGCCTGAGGTTGGAATCAAACCTGGGTCCCTGGAGCTTTGAGGCAGCAGTGCTAACCACTGAGCCACTATGCTGTCCACTATGCATACATCTAATGAAATTCTAATTCTTTTTCCCTTCGTTTCAACCTTTCTTAACTCCGTACTAGCTTAAAACATTGCAGACTCTCTAACATTTTTCCAGTTCTAGTTGTCTTAACATCTCTACTTGGAAAAAAAGTAACAAGCTTTGATTAAAGAAATTACTTCAAGGTAACAAGGCAGAATCAGTCCAGGTTTTATAAAACAGAAATCAATCTATTGGTATTCTTTGAGGAAGTACCATGTACCATGGACCATGGATAAAGAAAAAACAGTAGATTTACCATATTTAGTTTTTGAGAAGCTTTTTCGAACCAGTATCATATCATATTTTAAGATCATTGCCAATAATAAAAGCTTACCATGTAGACATTGGCATCTTGGCATAGATAGAAGATTGACTAGATAACAGGAGGCAGAGAATGGGTTTAAATGGGTCTTTTTCAGGTTGGCAAGATACAATGAATGGTGCATCATAGGACTCCTCAGCTGGGACCTCAACTGTTTATAATTTATATCAATGACTTGTATAAAGGAACGGAGTTATGGTTGCCAAGTTTGCTGATGATGCAAAGGTAGATGGGAAAATAAACATGAGGAGGACATACGGAGGTTACTACAAAATACAGATAGGTTAAGCGAGAGGGGTAAGACATGGAAAATGGTAGAAAGAATGAATAAGAAGCCTATTATTTAAATTGTAGAGTTCTGAAATGCAGAGGGAAGTGTGTGCCTAATTGCAAGAATTACAAAAAGTTAGTAAGCAGCTACAGAAGTAGGGAAGTTAATGGAATTTTGTAAATTATTATGAGAGTAATTGAATACAAAAGTAGGAAGGTTATGTTTCAGTTGTACAGGTACGACTTCGTGTTCTGAGGAAGGGTCACTGGACCCAAAACGTTAACTCTGATTTCACAGATGCTGCCAGACCTGCTGAGCTTTTCCAGTAATATCTGTTTTTTTGTTTCTGATTAACGCAGATTACGGATTTTTGGATTATGCTTGTTGAAGGCTTGTTCTTTCAGCCCCTGAACATTGCAATGGTAGTTCCTCAGGTTCATGTCTAAGACTGATCATTTTCAGTGGTCTCATTCATAATCGTCCTTGCAGCACAGAGTGGAAGGATCATGAATGTTTATTTCACTGCAAGGTGCACTCTGGATTAGTACACATATATCCACCCTGCATCTTGGTGAAAATGTTAGTTAGGAAACAGATCAGCTGCAATTTCATTAAGTAGTTCGCATGTCAACTTGGCTATCTCAATATTGCACCGTTTCTGATCCATAGTGCTCAGATTCATAGGGGGGAGTGAATAAAAATAAAATAAATATTTCAAGTTAAATGGCACTTTTTCTTCATGAGTTCAAGTGTCTTATTATCAATATAGTTCTTTTGAAGTGATAGGAGCTGCAGAATGAAAGAAAACCTAGCAGTTAATTTGTGCAACAAGACTGTATAATCAACAATGTAATGGTGAGGTCATCTGTTTTAGTGTTGCTTGGCCAGAACACTAGAGAAACTTAGAATTAGAATTAGCTTTATTGTCAAATATACACTTTGGGTACAAGTTTTTAAGTACAAATTTTTAGGGGAAAAAAATTAGAAAAATAAAGAAATAAAACTTCAGAATAATAGTCCTTCTAATCCAGTCCCTGTGGCAACTTGCCTTCGGTCAGTGCCAGGCTTCATCTCAAGTCCAGATGTCCACGTTGAGATCTCTCGGCAAGACACTGCCACTCCAGGCCTGCTGAGAGACTGCCACACCAGGCCTGGAGGATACCACACTGGGCCAGAAGACTACCACACTGGGCCAGGCCACTGAGAGACTGCCACACTAGGCCACTGAGAGACTACCAACCAGACCACGGAAAGACTGCCACACTGTGCTACTGACAGACTGCCACATCAGTCCTGGAGACTGCCACACCATGCCGAGAGAGTGCCGCTCGGGGCCAGGGGACCGCCACACTGGGCCACCGAGAGATCACTGCGCCAAGCCATGAGACAGCAATGCCGGGCCACCAAGAGACCATAACGCCAGGACCAAACTGACACTGAGATTCTGAGTCCGTGCTGAGGCTGCGAGTTCAGGATATCACCAAGAAAAAAGAAGGAAAAAAGCACAAAAGAGAGAAGAAAGAAATGGATAGAGTTGGTGAGTTCCAACTGGAGAGTTCTACTTCACCACCATTTTGAAATATTACAGGAAGGGAATTAAGTGAAGATGATGCCTGATGAACTTGACAGATTTTCTTTGAAGTCCTTAATGTTTGTTCAAAATGTTGTCGTGGATTCTTTAATGTTCAATAAAGTGTGGTGCTGGAAGAAACACAATGGGTCAAGCAGTCCTGATGAAGCTTGAAACATCAACTTTCTTGTTCCTTCGATGCCTGACTTGTTATGCTTTTTCCAGCACCACAGTTTATCGACTCTGATTTCTCCAGCATCTGCAGTCCTCACTATCTGCTATGGATTATTTTTTATAAATAACAAGGAGGGTTCCATGTATCATCTGAAAATCTATTTCTCCATCAGTTCTTTTACCTTGACAGAAGCTCAAGGGTAAATCAGAAAATGTCATGATTTGGCCCCTAAGTGTTTCACTCTTGTTTTGTTTTGACTGTAAATGTCAGTGTGCTCTGAAACATAAATTATTTGGACTAGAAAGGACCAGGATATTTTAGATTTTGAGGCCATAGATCCAGAATTCATAAACTCTGCCCAGGATTCTGCCAGCATCCAGATGTAAACATCACCTTAGTTAAAAGGAATTGGCCTGCCTATAGGTCTTCCCGAGTCTTGAAAACAAACATGTTCATTCTGCAATTCCCCTTGCGAGTCTCATCTATTTTGACGGTTGATTTCACACTTGCAGATCGATTATCTGAGCTTTGAGTTTTGCTCCAAGTCTTTCAGTTTTGTGGGCATTGATCCTGAGCTTGCTTCTGTAGTTTTGGTATTTTTCTGATGAGGTTCACAAATCAACTTGCATCTCGAGGGCTGCAAGTCTCTCAAGGTGTTTTTGAAGTACTGTACGGCTGGCTTTTCCAGTTCATGGTTTGATGTGGTACGCTTGGATTCAGAGCCTGCCTTCTGCTGTCTGCTGCATGAGAGAGTAGGTTGCTTGTGGACTTTGCTGTGTCAGATATGCTGGTGGTTATTCAAAGCAAGCTTTCTATAGGAGGTTGATGGTTTTGGAAGACTTTAGTCAAGGCAAGCATATTAATCTGTGCAGACATCCAACTCTTAACAGTATCATTGAATCTGGAGGTGTGATAATGTAATAAAAGGTGTGTGATTTATACATATGTTATCATTTTTGGAGTTAACATTTCAAAATAGTGGCATATGGTTGTTGGTTATTTTTGGGAAATGAAATTTGGTTCAGATAGTCCTGTTGGAACAATGACCTAATCCTGCCTGTGACAGAGAGAAGGTGACTATGAACCCCTGCAGTGTTAATGGAAAGTTGTTTATATTGATTTATGACAAGTAATATAGACATTTAGAATAATCGAGGAGTGATTAGAATTTAGCAAATTCAGGGACTGAAGTTTTTTATAGTGGTTTGAAGGAAATCTGAACACAGTTAAAAGTACAGCTTCTCTCCTCGAAAATTGTATTAGACAGTTCAGGGAAAACTCAGTCTTTTTAGTTAGAAACTGGTAATTTCTGATACTTGCAAACCAGAAATGCTTTGTTAGAAATCTATGAGGGATTAAAAATGAAGGAACTTTTAAGCTTTCAGTTTTGTGAACGTTTATGGAAGAAGACTTCACAGTTCACAGGAAAGAAACTGGAGTGAATTAGTTAAGTCAAACTTGAAGATTTGATATTGAGATGTAATTTCTTCAGACTTGAATCTCTGGGATAGCTGGTGTCAGAAAGTCGGTTGAAAATTTGTTTTGCTGTGTGTTTTAAGTTATTTTTAAACTGTGTTCTATATCAAAATTGCTTTTTTTTATTGTTTTTTATCTTTTGAACAGTAAAATTCTATCTTGTTTGAAGAAATAGTGTAGCCTTTTGTGACTATGGTTTGGCAAATGAGCACCACATTCAACAACATTTCTATTAAAAAAAACAAGCATATGATCCCCCAAGACAGATTTTATTCTGTGATCTGATTTGATCATAGCATAACTTCATTGCATAAAGTTAGCAGGAGTTTGGATGCTCTGGCCTTTCGCAGTGTTATCTCCCAGTGGTGAGAGTTCAGAACCATTAGTCTTTTGCCTAACACATTTCAGTTGCTTCATCAATGACCTTCCCACGATCAGGGGTGTATTTTGCTGATGACTGCATAATGTTCAGCATTATTTGTAACTCCTCGGATACTGAAGCAGTCCATGTTCAAGTGCAACAAGATCTGGACAATATCCAGGTTTGGGCTGACAAGTCTCAAGTGACATTCGTGCCACACAAATGCCAGGTCATGACCATCACCAATAAAAGACTATCTAACTACAGCCCCTTGACATTAGTGGTGTTACAATCAATTAATCCCCAATATTAACCTCCTAGAGGTGATCATTGGTCAGAAACTCAACTGGACACACCACTTAAACTGAATAGTTACAAGAGAGGTCAGAGGCTAGGAATACTGTGGTGAGTAACTCACCTGCTGACTCTCCAAAGTCTGTCCACAATCTACAAGTTACAAGTCTGGACAGTGATGTACTAGTCCCCACTTGCCTGAATGAGTGCATCTCCAACAATGCTCAGAAAGCTTGACACCATCCAGGACAAAGCAGCTGGCTTGATTGTCGCTACATCCACAAGCATCCACTCCCTCCATCCCCGAGACTCAGTAACAACAGTGTGCACTATCTACAAGATGCACTGCAGAATTCACTAAAGATCCTCAGACAGCACCTTCCAAATCCACAGCCACTTCCAGCTAGAAGGAAAAGAGCAGCAGATGCATGGGAACATGACCATGAACATTAAATTCCCCTCCAAACCACTCACCATACTAACTTGGAAGGATATTGCTGTTTCTTCACCATTGCTGGGTCAAAATCTTGGAATTCCCTCCCTAATAGCATTGTGGGTCCACCCCCAGCAGGTGGACTGTAGAGGTTCAAGAAGACAGCTCATCACCACCTTCCCAAGGGCATCTAGGGATGGACAATAAACGTTGGCCGGCCAGCAACACCCACATCCCATGAATTAACAATTGTAAAAAAAACTTGAATTTTAAGAATTTTACATACGCTTTTAGTCCAGCAGGTTTACTCTGGATAGGAATAACAAAGGCAAGTTGAACAATGGGATATGCCCAATGTTCTTTATTAAAGCAAAGAGGAGTACAACGTACTGCAGTAGCGGTAATACATCACAAGTTCATATGGAAGAGGAGCAGGCCACTTAGACCAATCAGCCTGTTCCAACACTCAATGAGATCGTGACTGATCTGAGACTGAACTCCATATACCTGCCTTTGGTCCCAGATTCTTTAATATCTTTGCTTGACAAAAATATATCTGTCTCAGGTTTATAATTAACAACTGATCCTCCATCTACTGGCATTTATGAGTTCCAAATATTTACCAGCCTTTGTGTGTAGAAGTGCTTCCTAACATCTTTCCTTAACAGTCTGGCACTAATTCTCAGACTATGCTCTCTTGTTCTAGAGTCCCCAACTAGTGGAAGTTGTGTATTTTATTTATCAATACTTTTCCTGTTAATATCTCGTGCATTTCAATCAGATCACCCCTTAACCTTCTAACTTCCAGAGGAAATAGGCCTAATTTGCATAATGTCTAATTGGTATAATGTTTGATCAATTACTAATTAGGACTTGCTTGTTTTCCTTGGAAAGAGGCTAATCTCTTGGTTTTAATGAACTTTACATTCATCTTAGCCTGCTCAGCTGAGACCATTTATATGTCATCCAATAAATTGTATGATATTGACACAGTACAATTCTATGATTAAGTGCACTTTGTTTAGCTGATTAAATAGTCACATTATCAGATTAAATTCATTGTTCTTATTTTAAAACATGACTCCAGACTTTCAGAGCTCCTATGACAATTTGATGCATTACTGTTGAGTTTAAGGTAAATAAAGTGACTACAGTCTTACCAGAACACAGGGCTGCTATCTCATTTGAGAGAGACTGATGACGTTTGACCTGAGGATCACCATGCCTCATTCAAGGAGAGAGGTGAAAAAGAGAGTCTTTCAAAATAATCTCAGTCGGTGTGGGAACAATAGTAACTTAAATGCGTCCACATTTCTTAAGACACAGAAACATTATGATCAGTGACCTTACTAATCATTGGGTCATCATGTGATCATTAACTTCTCCAATAAGGCAAACATTTCTTTTGTTTCCTTCATTTCATTTTATTTTGACTAAACCAGTAAATTTTAGGTTAATACTTACATTGACCATTGAGGTAAAGATTATTGCAGAGAATCATGCATCACTTCTTATACCAGTAGAATAGTAAGAGCCAAATGGCTGCAGGTTCTGGTTTGGCATGTGGAAAATGTTTTGTTTTTTTCTGAAAATCCTCCATACCATCTTCAAAATGGAAGACCAGATGTCGCCTTCAGTTATGTGTTTGGCAGCACCAGTTTGACATTTGAGGGATAATTGCACTCGTATGCATAATATGTTTATCTGTTAATGCTCTAATCCAATAATTGTCAACTTAAAATTAAAACAAAATTATTACGTGTTAGGAAGTTGGAGGTGAGTTTATCCTTTTTTTTAAAAATCTAGCACTCCAGAAAACCATTTCACCAGAGGTAAAAGTTTGTCACAAAATTTGCAATGACGAATAAGTGAATGCTGGCGGAGTAAATTAAAATAACACAAATATTATGAAATAATGAATAATATCAAAACATGTTTATATTCACAACTGAGCTGAAGTAAACATTTACAAATAGATGTTGTGCAATGAGTTCCTGGATCAACCAAACTGGCATATTGGTAACAGAAATCCAGTGTGGCTAAGTGAGTCAAAACCTGATAAATAAAAATAAGAAAAGTATTCCTGGCTGATACCTGGTGAGAGAAATAATGAACTCCATTAGCTATTAGCTGACAGCTACATGAACAATTCTGCAGGCTATCTAACAAATTTGAGAGCACTGATTTTACAATCCAGTTACAATTAGGCTCACTACAGTGAGACTAGCATGTGGATGCTTTTGGATACCAGAGTTCAAACAAAATGCGGAGGACCCAGGGAGCATACAGTATGCATTTGCTCAGATGACGTCAGGGGTGCAAAACTCCTGCTTTGATGAGAGACGTGAGGTAATAAGAGCTTTCTAAAGAAGCAGCAAAGGAAAGGGGATGTTTAATTGAGCTTTCAGAGACTAAGAGAGGTTTTGGTAGAATGAACATTGACAGATTTTTCCTCTTGTTACTTTTCTATCTTTCATATTCTTCCCTTAGAGAATAGTTTGAACAGGAGAATGATTCACAGGCTAATTAACTGTCTGATAGACTGCAACATAAACTCTTCTTCCACGTCTGTGTCTATCTTTACACCAACCAAAAGGGAGGTTAGAGCTGGTACAAAAACAAAAATTGCTGGAGAAAGTCAACAGTTCTGAAGATGGGTCCCTGAGATTGAAATGTTAACTCTTGTTTCTTTTCATAGATGCTGCCAGACCTGTTGAGTTTCTCCACCAATTTCAGTTTTGTTTCAAATTTCTAGCATATTGCAGTTCGTTGTTTTACTTTAGGTCAGTGTGGGATGATGCTGGGATCTTATTCTACTGGCTTCTAAAACTTAAATGTAAACAGAGGACTTCAGCTTCCACAGATGTACTGATGACCAATATCAAGAAGTATCAGCTGTGGCTCAGTTGGTGTGTTAGTCTCTGATTTGCAAAGCCCTACATTCCAGTCCCACTCCCAGGCTTGGGAGTTGGTTTAGCTGGATGGCTGGTTTATAATGTGGAGTGATACCAACAGCATGGATTCAATTCCTGCCTAGAACTGAGATGGCCATTTTTGATTGGGAAATACACAATGTGTGCTGGGTTGATGTAGAATATAGAACATAGAAGAATGCAGCGCAGTACAGGCCCTTTGGCCCTCGATGTTGCACCAATCCAAGCCCACCTAACCTACACTAGCCACTATCCTCCATATGCCTATCCAATGCCCGCTTAAATGCCCATAAAGAGGGAGAGTCCACCACTGCTACTGGCAGGGCATTCCACGAACTCACGAAGTGCCTCAGCCTTTCCTCATACGATCTTCCTATCATACCAGGCAACATCCTGGTAAACCTCCTCTGCACCCGTTCCAGTGCCTCCACATCCTTCCTATAGTACGGCGACCAAAACTGCACACAATACTCCAGATGCGGCCGCACCAGAGTCTTATACAACTGCAACATGATCTCAGGACTCCGGAACTCAATTCCTCTACCAATAAAAGCCAGTACGCCATATGCCTTCTTCACCGCACTATTTACCTGGGTGGCAACTTTCAAAGATCTGTGTATATTAAACTTGGATTGGAGCCAAGCTTAATTTTAGCGCTAAAATAAAATAATGAACAGTGGATGCTGGAAATCTGAAACATAAACAGAAAGTGATGGAGAAACTCAGCAGATCTGGCAGCATTTGCAGAGAGAGAGGAACAGAGTTAATGCTTCATGTCCAGTGACCCTTTGTCATAACTGATAGCAGTTGAGAAAGGGTGTCATTTATTCTGATGACAGCTAACTCACTCCCCATCATCAGCAGAAATAAACCCTTTTCCCAGCCGCTGATGAATGTTCATTAGACGAGAAATGCTACTTCTGTTTCTTCCTTTTCAGATTCCAGGTGTCAAAACTATTTCTTCAAGGCCTGGAAAATAAGGATTTCTGTACCAGGACTGATAAAACTGATCTTGACCACTGGAACTCTGGGATGCCAACTCTCTAGCATGGAATAGTTCCGACATACACTTTGATGCGAAATGAGCAAATCAGATAGACCTCAATCCAAAAAGTCAAAAGTGAGGACTGCAGATGCTGGAAACCAGAGTCTAAATTAGAGTGGTGCTGGAAAAACACAGCAGGTCAGGCAGCATCCGAGGGTGAGGAGGAGGAAGCTGCCTCTGGTCAGTGGAGCCAGTACTCACTTTTTGGCCTGACAATGTATAGACCGGTTGATGAAAAAAGACCAAGGATCATCTAGTTCAGCTTCTCTCATCCTGATAGTCCATGATACAATAATTATGGGATAGTTGACTAACCTTGGAGAACGTGAGGACTGCAGATGCTGAGATCAGAGTCAAAAGTGTGGTGCTGAAAAAGCGCAGCAGGTCAGGCAGCATCCTAGGAGCAGGAGAATTAATGTTTCAGGCATGAGCTATTCATCAGGAAGGGAGTAAGAATAATAGGGTAGTTATGGTAAGGGATTTTAACTTTTCAAACATCGACTGGGACTGCCATAGTGTTAAAGGTTTAGATGGAGAGGAATTTGTTAAGTGTGTACAAGACAATTTTCTGATTCCAGTATGTGGCTGTACCTACTAGAGAAGGTGCAAAACTTGACCTACTCTTGGGAAACAAGGCAGGGCAGGTGACTGAGGTGTCAGTGAGGGAGCACTTTGGGGCCAGCGACCATAATTCTATTTGTTTTAAAATAGTGATGGAAAAGGATAGACCAGATCTAAAGTTGAAGTTCTAAACTGGAGAAAGGCCAATTTTGACCGTATTAGGCAAGAACTTTCAAAAGCTGATTGGAGGCCGATGTTCTCAGGTAAAGGGACGGCTGGGAAATGGGAAGCCTTCAGAAATGAGATAACAAGAATCCAGAGAAAGTATATTCCTGTCAGGGTGAAAGGGAAGGCTGGTAGGTATAGGGAAAGCTGGATGACTAAAGAAATTGAGGGTTTGGTTAAGAAAAAGAAGGAAGCATATGTCAGGTATAGACAGGATAGATCGAGTGAATCCTTAGAAGAGTATAAAGGAAGGAGTATACTTAAGAGGGAAATCAGGAGGGCAAAAAGGGGACATGAG
>NC_057719.1:20484730-20486022 GCF_004010195.1 Chiloscyllium plagiosum
ATAAATATGTCCCTCTGAGACAGGCAAGAAGTGGTAAGATAAAGGAACCTTGGATGGCGAGAGCGGTGGAGCTTCTCATCAAAAGGAAAAAGGTAGCTTACATAAGGTGGAGGAAGCTAGGGTCAAGCTCAGCTCTACAGGATTACAGGCAGGCAAGGAAGGAGCTTAAAAATGGTCTGAGGAGAGCCAGGAGGGGACACGAGAAAGGCTTGGCAGAAAGGATTGGGGAGAACACAAAGGCATTTTACACTTATGTGAGGAATAAGAGAATGGTCAAAGAAAGAGTAGGACTGATCAGGGATAGCATAGGGAATTTGTGTGTGGAGTCTGAGGAGGTAGGGGAAGCCCTAAATGAGTTTTTTGCTTCTGTCTTTACGAAAGAAACAAACTTTGTAGTGAATGAAACCTTTAAAGAGCAGGTGTGCATGCTGAAATGGATCGAGATAGAGGAAGCTGATGGGCTGAAAATTTTGTCAAACATTAAGATTGACAAGTCTCCAGGCCCGGACCAGATTTGTCTTCGGCTGCGGGAAACGAGAAATGCAATTGCTTCGCCACTTGCGAAGATCTTTTCGTCCTCGCTCTCCAGTGGAATCGTACCTGAGGACTGGAGAGAGGCAAATGTAATTCCTCTCTTCAAGAAAGGAAATAGGGAAATCCCTGTCAATTACAGACCAGTAAGTCTCACGTCTGTTGTCTGCAAGGTGTTAGAAAGGATTCTGAGGGATAGGATTTATGACCATCTGGAAGATTTAATCATCTTGATTAAATGCAGTCAACACGGCTTTGTGAGGGGCAGGTCATGCCTCACAAACCTTATCGAGTTCTTTGAGGATGTGACTAGAAAAGTTGATGAGGGTCAAGCTGTGGATGTGGTGTATATGGGCGTTAGCAAGGCATTTGATAAGGTTCCCCGTGGTAGGCTCATTCAGAAGGTCAGGAGGAATGGGATTCAGGGTAACATAGCTGTCTGGATACAGAATTGGCTGGCCAACAGAAGACTGCGAGTGGTAGTAGAAGGAAAATATTCTGCCTGGAAGTCTGTGGTGAGTGGTGTTCCACAGGGCTCTGTCCGTGGGCCTCTATTGTTTGTAATTTTTATTAATGACTTGGATGAAGGGATTGAAGGATGGGTCAGCAAGTTTGCAGACGACACAAAGGTTGGAGGTGTCGTTGACAGTATAGAGGGCTGTTGTAGGCTGCAGCGGGACATTGACAGGATGCAGAGATGGGCTGAGAGGTGGCAGATGGAGTTCAACCTGGATAAATGCGAGGTGATGCATTTTGGAAAG
>NC_057719.1:20486979-20572647 GCF_004010195.1 Chiloscyllium plagiosum
AGTTGGGAGGTCATGTTGCGGCTGTACAGGACATTGGTTAGGCCACTGTTGGAATATTGCGTGCAGTTCTGGTCTCCTTCCTATCGGAAAGATGTTGTGAACCTTGAAAGGGTTCAGAAAAGATTTACAAGGATGTTGCCAGGGTTGGAGGATCTGAGCGACAGGGAGAGGCTGAAAAGGCTGGGGCTGTTTTCCCTGGAGCGTCGGAGGCTGAGCGATGACCTTATAGAAGTTTACAAAATTATGAGGGGTATGGATAGGGTAAATAGACAAAGTCTTTTCCGTGGGGTCGGGGAATCCAGAACTAGAGGGCATAGGTTTAGGGTGAGAGGGGAAAGATATAAAAGAGACCTAAGGGGCAACGTTTTCACGCAGAGGGTCGTGCGTGTATGGAATGAGCTGCCAGAGGATATGGTGGAGGCTGGTAATTGCAACATTTAAGAGGCATTTGGATGGGTATATGAATAGGAAGGGTTTGGAGGGATATGGGCCGGGTGCCGACAGGTGGGACTAGATTGGGTTGGGATATCTGGACGGCATGGATGGGTTGGACCGAAGGGTCTGTTTCCATGCTGTACATCTCTATGACTCTATGGCTCATTTCACAAAGTGCTGATACTCCTGCTCCTCGGATGCTGCTTGACCTGCTGTGCTTTTCCAGCATCATGTTATCAATTTGACTAACCATACAATCCACTCATCCGAAAAAGGGGTATTGCAAATTCCAATTTTGGAGAGTCTTCAGAAGTACAGATCTTTGCATAAGCCTTAACTTGATAATGTGTGTTGCAATTACTTCTACCCTGTGTTCCAAAATGTTATTTTCTGCATGTGTGGGATATATTTTGTGTATGGAGCATAATTGCAAAGCTGTTTAGTTGGCTTTTTAAAATGTTCAGCTAAATTACTGAATGCTCTATGCATTGTATATTTCTAAAAAGAGCCTTTTCTAATGCTTGACGTTTTACTTCAAATAAAAGAAATATTTGTGACTGTTGGCAGCCAATCATCTCGACCTCAGGTCATCTCTACAGGAGTATCTTCGGGTAGCATCCTGGGGCCAACCATCTTTATCTGCTTCATCAATAACTTGCCCCTCAACACAAGGTCACCAATGAAGTGCTCACCATTGATTGCGGTATTCATTAACTATTACCAGTAATGACCATTTCCAAAAGGACTAAATGCAATCACTTCTCATTGACATTCAACCATATTTCGATTCCTTAATGCCTATTGTGGATATCACCATTGACCTCAAGCTTCACTTGTCCAATCATCTAAAGGCTGAGGCAGATCATAGGCTGGGGATTATGTGGTGAGCAACAGCCTGTCTCCATCTAGAGCATGTCTGTATGACAACTGAATTTAATTTCCATTTACATACATAAGTACAGCTCCAAGAATACTCAAAAAGCTTGGCATCATCCAGGAAAAAGCATCCCTTTTGACTGCACTCCAATCACTGCCTTTAAATTTTCTCTCTCCATTGCAATTACATAATGTCAGAAAAGTTTATCATCTACAAGATAAACTGCAATAACTGCAAAGCTTCTGCCAAAGTAACTTCCAAGCCTGTCACCGAGAATATAAGAGTAGCAATGCAAGGGAACGCTACCCTATTATATTGTTACTTGGAAAATGACAATGTATCTTTAACATATTAAATATCATCAAGAGATAAAACTTTTCCAGTGTAAAGTCACAGCGCAATGAAGTCAGTGCACTTTGTAGCTGGACCATGGGAATGTGTAGTGTTAAAATTATGTACTGTAGTCATAACATCAGCAAACAGAGAATCCACACCATGTGCAAGTCTGAGCTCTTCATGGTGTATACATGCAGTCCCAGGTTGTGAACATTTTCATTCTGGCATATGTTCGCAAGTCAATTTGTACACAAGTTGAAACACAATATAGGACAACGTAAAGGAGCCATAAGTAAGTACAGGATATGTTCCTATGCCGGACTTTTATAATTATAGCCGTCTCCAAGATCGTGTCCATAAATACGAAGGTTTATAAGTCAGAAGTTTGTAAATCAGGGACCCTTGACCGATGTCACATTAACAGTGGTATTTGACCAAAGAAGGTACATCACAATCACCTACAAATTCCCTACAAGGTTGCTCAGCACCCTGACTTGAAACTATTTCACAATCCTCCACTGGGACTGGGTAAAAAAATCTGAAGCCACGTTACACTGTTTTAAAATCACTGCTTTATGGAATACAATGGTTTATATAAGTCTTTCTCTGATGCATTCACGTGGGCAATTAGGAATAAACAAAAAAAAAAGCCTTAGGCAATCACATCCCATGAAATAAAATATTATGTCTATCATCATATATGAAAGCATTCAGTTTCCTAACTACTGGAGTGCAACTTACAGTCAACAAGGTAAATTGAGTGCTGCAAAATCAAAATCATATTATATTGTCACCAGCACACTGCAGTACACAACATTAATGCATGTCAATGCACAACTGCACAGCACTGCATTACTGGAAAATAAAGTGTCTGATATCTAAAAACAAATTTTCAGTCAAGTGATTTGTTAAGCTTTAAGAGGAAGGTACCATTTTAGGAACCTTATACTGGTATATTCGAGGCTGCATTTTGCAAAATGACTCCAACCACTCCCCATTAAAAATTAATTCTTGCCATTGCAAGTGCACAGTGGCAGAAGAGTATATTATTAGCAAGATTTACTGCAGCAATGCCAACGTTCATTCCAAGTACCTTCCAAGCCTGAAAACAGTTCAATGCTATTCTAGAATATTGTTGAAGGGCTGTTCAAGTAATGAGACCAGTATGAGTTTGGATTTCATTTTTTAAAAATTTCTGGCTGTTGTTGGACCAATTTGGGCGGCACGGTGGCACAGTGGTTAGCACTGCTGCCTCACAGCGCCAGAGACCCGGGTTCAATTCCCGCCTCAGGCGACTGACTGTGTGGAGTTTGCACGTTCTCCCCGTGTCTGCGTGGGTTTCCTCCGGGTGCTCCGGTTTCCTCCCACAGTCCAAAGATGTGCAGGTCAGGTGAATTGGCCATGCTAAAATTGCCCGTAGTGTCAGATAATGGGTAAATGTAGGGTATGGGTGGGTCGCGCTTCGGCGGGGCGGTATGGACTTGTTGGGCCGAAGGGTCTGTTTCCATACTGTAAGTAATCTAATCTAATCTAATCTGCGCACTTTTTAAGGCATGTATGTAGCCATCTGTCCTTTCATCTGTCCATCAAAACATTTTATAAAGCCAATAAATGTTCCATTTTCATTAGAATTCTACAATGTGAAATGTGACATTAACAACTTGTGAATTCTAGTTACCAATGAAAACATAATATTTATATCGATGTCTGCTGATTAACATCACTAATAAGGCTTTTTTCAAAGTTGGCATCATTAATTTATTCATTCTTTTGATTATAAGAATGAAAAGCATCTTATAATTATGCCAGTTTCAAAATATGAAAAGAAAGCATATTTGGTAAGATTTTCATTCTTGTGCCTGGAAATATGATCTAGCAACACAGTCAGATTGCAGTTCATTAACTTACAGATTAATTTCAGATAAAGGGTTTGCTACATATTTAATACAAAAACCAAATGCAATAACACCAATGGACCAGCCTGGTATTCTTAAAAAAATTAAAAACAAACTTTATTGGTTTTGAAAATAAAAAAAAAGCAGCACACTTTACAAATATAGAGTTGAAATAATCTACTGCATCTCAGATTCTCTGGGCTCAAGGTGGGGGTGTATTCCCCCAGGCGAAGTGGGGTGATGGTGTGTCAGAATTTACCTATTCCCTTGGAGGAATATTTGGGTCATGTGGGTGGGGGAAGAGTTGGAATCATTTTTCAAACTCCAACCTCAAATGCCTTAACATTGTATAGTTCCTAAAATGTTACCTACTTCGCTGCCAGAAGATATAATCTGGCAGCCAAGAATACAACTAGAAAAATGGAATACAATTTAATTAGTTCATGTCAATAAAACTCATTTTTCTTGCCTCTAGGTAGGAGATTGTGGTCATGGACTGTTAATTGTTTATATCCAAGATGAAGTTGGAATATGTCGAGACTACAGCACAATGCTCAATCCAATGCACAACAGACCAATATAAAACAATAGGGCAGAATATCTTCACTTGTATTCAGATAACGTACAATATTCTGGCATGCTAGTATTTATTTGACGTGCAATTCAAATATGTGCTCATAAGAATTGACTTTGAGACTGATCATTTCAATTCTTAAACTTGGCTACGATCCATAAAGAAACATTGCTGTCAATGCTGCCAATATCTTAACTGATGATGCCTAAAATATGAGCTGCAGGGTTTCAAGTTAGGTACAATGAGAATTCATTACAGTTCATTCGAAACCAAAAGGAGTTCCAGTTTTGTATAATTAGTGGTATTTCTAATGGACAGAAAACTAAGCTAACAGTGATAATTATAAGATGATGAGACTGATCATTTGTGTAGTTTTACCAAGTTAGGTAGCTGAACATTATCGGACCAAGAAGAGTGTCTTTGGTGGGATAGGCACTAGTCACATATAGTCAAGATTAGAGTAGTGCTGGAAAAGCACAGCAGGTCAGGCAGCATTCGAGGAGCAGGAAAATCGATGTTTCGGGCAAAAGCCCTTCATCAGGAATGAGGCTGGGAGCCTCGGGGGTGGAGAGATAAATGGGAGGGGAGGTGGGGCTGGGGGGGAAGGTAGCTAAGAGTGCAATAGGTGGGATGGAGGAAGAGGTAAAGGTGACAGTCGAAGAGGAGGGTGCAGCAGATAGATGGGAAGGAAGATTGACAGGTGGGACAGGTCATGAGGATGGTGCTGAGCTGGAAGGTTGAAAGTGGGGTAAGGTGAGGTGAGGGGAAATGAGGAAACTGGTGAAGTCTATATTGATGGAGTTGGAGGGTCCTGAAGCAGAAGATGAGGCATTCTTCCTCCAGGCGTTGGGTGGTGAGGGAGTGGCGATGGAGGAGGCCCAGGACCTGCAAGTCCTCGGCAGAGTGGGAAGGGGAGTTGAAATGTTCAGCCACGGGACGGTGGGGTTGATTGGTATGGGACAAAACGTTGAATTTCCTGCTCCTCGGATGCTGCCTGACCTCCTGTGCATTTTCAGCATCACTTTAATCTTGACTCTAATCTCCAGCATCTGCAGTACCCACTTCTGACTAGTCAGATATATAAACACAAATTATCACAACAAATTTCTCTTTAATATATTTCTTTTAAATACGATAAAATAGCATAAAAGCTTGTATAAGTAAGTTAACTTCTTAATTTTTATGTGCTTATCAAAATGAACTAATATATTGAAATTAACCTCAGTTATCTAAATTGCAGAAACTCACTTCCAACAGGTAGATATGCGATTGATCATGAAAACAATTCTTCTACCCTCACTGTATGAATAAAGCAACATAATTATTCTATTCTAGGGTAAAATATTTAATTAGCTCAAAGCACAACATGTGTTAAAGCAATATTAATATCTCATGCAATAAAGATAATTTTTGTAAAGCAGTGTGGCATAATTTGAAAACAGTTTGATTCAATTAAATGCACCACAAAGACGAGTTTAACTAGGATTGTGAATATTTCATTTCTAGCTTAGATAAGTTCTAGACTCAGAAACAGCACTTTCCATCAAATCTACTTTTACATCTTTTCATATTTTTCCAGTGAGTGAAGAACAATTGCATAAAAACAATTGCATAAAACATCCTCACAATGGAATATCGTAGTTTGTTAAATTCGAATTTCAGATAACATAAAGATTTTTCTTGACATGTTCTGTTATCTTCCATGACTTAACTGAAATGCTGTTTTTAATTGGCAGAACAAGGGTATTAAATCAAGAAAACTGACAAAGACTCAATTCAGAAGTTAGAGTAGATGGATGGTTAGGTGCAAGATGATGGATCAGATTGCAAGCTTTGCCCAAAAGTAAAGCCTGCTCTGATTGAGCTTCCATGAGAGTGTCCTACCTATTGGCCAGGAGTCCAGGGTTCAAATACCATCCACTCCAGAAATGGGTAATAACAAGATGATTAGGGGTTTAGATAGGGTTGACCATGAGAACCTTTTTCCACGTATGGAGTCAGCTATTACGAGGGGGCATAGCTTTAAATTAAGGGGTGGTAGGTATAGGATAGATGTTAGGGATAGGTTCTTTACTCAGCGAGTCGCGAGTTCATGGAATGCCCTGCCAGTAGCAGTGGTGGACTCTCCCTCTTTATGGGCATTTAAGCGGGCATTGGATAGGCATATGGAGGATAGTGGGCTAGTGTAGGTTAGGTGGGCTTGGATCGGCGCAACATCGAGGGCCAAAGGGCCTGTACTGCGCTGTATTCGTCTATGTTCTATGTTCTATATCTGGCCAGATTGATTAGAAAATATTCTAGATTAAAAGGATTCCAGAACTGAATAACCAACCAAACATTATAACAAACAAAAAAAATGTAGAACGGATCATTGTTTTACCTATTTTTTAATCATATGGTATGTGAGGACTGCCTACCCCTAGTTAGTTGTACACTGAAAGGCTTGTTAGACCATTTCAGAAGGCCGTTAAGAGTTAGCCTTGGTTTGGAATCATCTATAAACCACACTGGATAAGTTCAGCAAACACCCTTTCCTAAAGAACATTAGCAAAGCAAGTGAGTTTCTACAACAATCAACAGTTTTACACAGTCACCATTACACTAGCTTTTATTTCCAGATATTAATGAATCCACATTTCATCTTCAACTGTGGTGATAATTGAACTCCATATCCCTAAAACATGTACACCTAGATCCTTCTGTATGTTCACAATTTAACAATCTGAATGACTAGGGTAGGAATAGGTCCAGTCAAGGATAGTAGGGGGAAGTTGCGTGTGGAGGCGGAAGATCCTGTCATTTATTTTATACTCCCCTCCTGCATTAGACCTTCTAAAATGCATCATCTCACATTTGTTGGATTAAATTTCATCTGCCATTTTTCTGCCTCAGTGTCCAGCATATCCATATCCTGATGTGTCTTCTGTCTTCCTCACTATCTGCAGTTCCCCCAATCTTTGAGTTGTTCGCCAACTTAATCATCAAACTGCTGACATCCTCCTTCAAATTTAGTAGGATTATTAGTCCAATGACACACTATCATCTCCCGCAAAGTTGGAATGTAAAGTAAAATTTACATCTGAGCTGTATTTCTCCTGTGTTTGTGTGCTGAAAAAAAAGGCGCTCATTGGTTAACCCCTTGCAGCATTACCCAAAGATGGAAGGTGTGTACATGATGTCATCAGAGGTCACCAAAGGTCGGCACCATCTCATTCTACAATAACCAAGCAGCGATACCTCAGGAGTTGGTTCATGCTGAAACCATTACTTTTTTTCCAAATATGCCCATGGGATGTGGGCAAGGCCACACTCAAAGATTCATTGTCTGAGAGGATAGGAGAAACTGAATCAAGTAACTTTCAAAAAAGAATTGGATAAAATATTTGAAAAAGGAAAAATAAAACATTGCCTCATCTTGGGAAAAGACCAAGAGTATTGTAACTAATTGGATAGCTTGTTGAAACATCTGCATCAGGCACAATGGGCCAAATGACTAGCTTCTATCACAAAAACCTTATAGTTCCCATCTGAAGCACTGGCTTTCCCTCTGAACATGTGTATTACGTGAGGTGTTTCACTTTAGAAAACACACTCAGGGAAAATGTCGTACGGTGCAGGTAGCACATTTTAAGAAATGTGTTTGGTGATGTTACATCTATTTTTTTTCAATTGAGACCATCATGTTCAGATTTTAGACAAGTTATCTTTCAAACTAAAATAGGTTTTGTTGCTGGGAAATCAGATTTTAAAATGTTATAGTGACATGAGATGTATGGTATTGAAGTTTGTGTTTTATAATTACTGATTTGTGAATTGCCTCAACAATGACTAAGGTTTCCTCTCTCAGAGGATTGCTAGTGTTTTGGATTTTCTGCCCTAGATAACTGGCTGTTATTGAAACATTTAAGGTTGAGTTAGGTTTTTTTGATGAAGAAGTATTTTGGGGGGGACAGGCAGGAAAGGGAAGTTATTGTCCTCTTCAGGTGACACCAAATGTGGTGCTACAGTATTAATCAAGTCAACCATGATCTTAGTGAATGGCTGAGTGGGTTTCAGTTTTCCAAATATCCGAGTCCTACTCCTATTTCTGATATTATTATCAAAGGGAATAAAAACATACAATGAGCTGGGAAATAACTAGTAAAAAGTGCTGTTCTATTTGAAAAGAATGTTTCCCACCTGAGGGCATGGTCCTTTCACTTTCTTAGGGCTTTTATCTCTTGCAAGTGATTCATTCTATGGACAGTAGTCAACTTGGACTCTAGCTAAAGTTAGCATTAATATGTTTGTTATACATATAAATAATTTTGAGGAGAATCTAAGAAGTCTGATTAGTAAAGTTGCAAACAACACAAAGATTGGGGGAGCTGCAGACAGTGAGGAGGATTATCAGAGGATAGAATAGGATATAGATAGGCTGCAGAGCTGGGTGGAGAGACGGCAGATGGAATTTAATCTGACAAATGTAAGGTGATGCGCTTTGGAAGATCTAAAGGAGGAAGGAAGAATACAGTAAATGGCAGAGGGATCTAGGCATACAGATCGACGATTCCTTAAAGTGCCAATGGGAGTGGGTAAGGTGGTCAAGAAGGTATATGGCATGCTTGCCTTCATGGGTCAGCGCATAGAGTATAAAGATTGGCAAATCATGTTGCAGTTGTATAAAACTGTACACCACACCACCAGAGGCATAGAGTCATAGAGATGTACAGCATGGAAACAGACCCTTCGGTCCAACTTGTCCATGCTGACCAGGCTTTGGAGAAGGGAAAGAAATAGTTTACGATGATGTTAGGCAGAGGTGGGTACTGCAAATGCTGGGGATTAGACTCAAGATTAGAGTGGTGCTGGAAAAGCACAGCAGATCAGGCAGCATCTGAGGAGCAGGAAAATTGATATTTCAGACAAAAGCCCTGCATCAGGAGCCCTTACTATGCTGTTGGTGCTGAGGTTGGAGAAATCTGAGTTCATCTCTTGTGGTTGGAGGGTTCCTAGGCGGAAGATGAGGCGCTCTTCCTCCAGCCGTCTGGAGAAATCTGAGCTCATCTCTTGTGGTTGGAGGGCTCCTAGGCGGAAGATGAGGCACTCTTCCTCCAACCGTCTGGAGAAATCTGAGTTCATCCCTTGTGGTTGGAGGGTTCCTAGGCGGAAGATGAGGCGCTCTTCCTCCAGCCGTCTGGAGAAATCTGAGTTCATCCCTTGTGGTTGGAGGGTTGATGTTGCCTCATTTGTAGGGTATTAACTATGAGGACAGATTGGACCTACTTGGTTTGTTTTCACTTGAGCCTCAGAGGCTGAGGGGCAACCTAATAGAAGTTTATAAAATTATGAGATACATGGATAGAATGGATGGTTGGAACCTTTTTCCCAGGGTAGATATGTCATTTACTTGGAGATGTAGGTTTAAGGCAGAAGGGGAAAAGGTAAAGGAGATGTGAGAGGGAAGTTTTTTACACAGAGGATGGAATGCAGTACCAGAGGAGGTGGTAGAAACAGATACAATCGCAACATTTAAAAGTCACATTGACAGATATATGAAAAGGCTGGGAATAGAGGAAACATATTGTGTAGAGGCAAAAGCTTATTAGTTTAGAAAGGCATCATGTGTTGGTGCAGACTTGGTGGGCTGAAGGGCCTGATTCACTACCTGATATACTGCTCTTTTTAGAACAAAGGACCATTACTTTTACAAAGAAAATCTTTGTTTCTTATGGAACAGGATTGGGATTTAAACTTAGACCAAAGTCCTGATTGATAAATAATTAGAGTGTAGAATTTACTTGGCCCAATTTCTATATGGTCCCTTGCTGGATATGAACATGGATCATATGCAGGGTAAAGCACTGCAGTTCTCATTTTATGGCACAAAATAAAATCACATTTCTTTCTTGTGTATTTTTCTGCTTACAAACCTGACAAAATGCCATTCAAGTCATCCTACCAGATGGCAGTTCCAATTTGCTTCTTCTGACTCTGAGCTTTAACAAGGGAAGATATTATTTCCTGATTAAGCAAAGGCACACAAGACATCACCAAAATGTTTCACACATTGCATTTGTCCGCTAGTGCTCTGTGAACTGAAAAGTTCTAATGCCTGACTTTTAACTTTATCAGAAGGCAACTAAGGGAGCATTCTTCCTCTTGTGTTATTTCTGGAGAGGATAAGATAAAAATATTTTCTCATATTTATATATCCTCAAAGTGGGCTTATTTGAGATACATTCACTGATGTTTTGTTGATAAACACAGCAGCCAATTTTTACATAAGTTCTTCCAAACAGCCAAGGAATAAATCTGCAAGAAATCTACTCGTGACACTACTGATTGGGAGAAGAATATTGGCCATAGCATCAGGAAAACGCCACCTTCTTTTTCAAAGAGTGCTACAAGTATTTTTTGCTGCTAGCTGCCTGGCTTAAATCATATTCTGAAGACAATGTAATGTCACCTTACAGTTTAGAAAGAAATATCCACCCCCCCCCCAATTTAGTATATGATTTCAACTCATAGGAAGCCTGTTCTTTCGTATCTCTGATGGTGCTGGGTATTGCTTCAATTATGCGTGTTAAGTGGATTTAAATATGTATGTTCAATTCCAAATTGAGGCACAATTTTTTTTGAAGAAATGTCAATCTGGATTTGTCCAAGTCAGAAGTATGTTCGAGTTCTTAAAGCACTAATAATAACAGTCACACTAGATCTGCATAAATATTTACTACTTTGATCATAGTTCCTTCAAGGCAATGAAGAAGCAATTTGCATGGTCAGATTCATTTCCAAGCTTCTCTTATTCTTTAAACTTTGTCTGTAATTCAGTTGTGCCTAGAATAGTTAACAAGATTGCTACCCATTCCTGACCGTAAAGCCAACCGTTACAACCTTTGCTGATTATAAACCAAATTGTTCTCATTCTGTACATGGCATCTTACTTCACATTTACATAAACAAATAATCCACCCATGCAAATTACATTTCTGCCAATGAAATCCATTATTGCTATCCCTGACTTGTTATTGTGTAATTACTTCCCAGAAAAAAAAAACATTTTAATAGCCATCTGGTGTAAACTCTGACAATAAAATAAGCTTTATTGTCCATCTATCTTACATTGTTAGATTTTCTGTAACATAAATCTAAAATTGAAAGAAAGCTGAGCTCACTCAAATTGCTGTGTTCTTCTGTTCAGCACAAAATTACCAATCAGGCAACAAGGATTGTTTGAACAGTAATGTGGGTTTTATTTGCAGGAGAGACCATATACACACTGGGAAGCGATGTGGAGCAAATCTGAGCTGACATGACTGCTGCTCTGTACTCTCTGCAGGGTACACAGGATGAAACTGTACACACTGTTTCGTGGTGGATAGTGACAGTCAGCAGATTAGAATATATCCTCAAAGGTATACCACAAGAGAAAATCCAAGATCTATTTTTAAGAAAAATCCTGCTGCAAACAATAATATGAATTGCAGGAATATAATTTAATGAGTGATAACTGCAACGGGAACATGGTGTATGCTTGGGTAGTTAACTTTATTTTTATGATACTTGTAAAGATCAATAACTTAGTAAAAGAAAAGATATTTCATTTTCCAGTTGTCCACATGTCATGATTTCAAGTTTTAAGACTTTTACTGGAACAAACTTGAAAAAATGTAGCTAACTGGTATATGTTTACTTTAAACTCCAGAAAAGGACTTGTGACTGAAACAGTCAAAAATCCCACATCAGTCATATTTTACATTGCCCCTTCAGAAGGCATGTTATGCCCTTAAAACCAGGCTAAAGCTATTTCTGTTCTTAATGGCTTGTTTCCAGCAAAGTAAAATCTAATCCCAGGTTTGACTTTAAAGTTAATACAGAAGTTTCTTTCCTTCTAGCCATACTAGCTAAACCTTCATCCCAAACCATGATTCTTTAATATTTTATTAAATTATCTTCAGTTTAAGCTAACATAAATGTTGATCGGAAAGCATTACTAAATCAAAGGTCTCATTAGTTACTTTTAATATCTTACTCCATTTCTCTAGGAACTAGTGTTGCAAATATTTATTCAACAGTGAAGAGTTAAAATAATGAATAAGGCAACCCATGTTAAAAATGTGAATCTGGATTTGTATTGATGGAAGCAAGTGATGCGTTGAGGCGGTCATAGCAAAAAAGATCACTATATGTTAACTGTTCTATCTGCCGGGTTTACTGATGCATTACCCAAGGACAGTGATAAAGTCAGAGTTATGTTCACATCGTAAGAGAGACAGTTACTTTATTAATACTATAACTGGCTGCAGGGTGACAAATCCTGAGAAAACCTGCTGGAATCAGATTTATAGCCATAATCAATACTTTCCAGGCTAGGTACAAGCTGCTAGGGATGAGTATAAATTTGAGTTGTCAATTTGAGTAGATTCTATCTTGAGCTGCAGACAGGAGCTACAGATTCAGATGATATGCCTTTGCTATTATTTTGAAAAAAAGACCAAACTGGGAAATGGAGATCAGAACTGAGTGAAGTGTTTAATCTTATATTGAATTGGAAGAAGAGCTAACAATTCTAGTAGTTCATATAAGGCTTGGATACACGTTGGATTTGATGACAGTCTCATGGCTTTAGCTGCATTACTGACAAGAGAATTTCTGCATTGATCAGCTTATTTTATTTGATTTTTCTCTTATTAAATAGAACTGGAACCTAATTTGCAGTGTTTTATGAGTTTTCTTTAATGTCTTTATTTGTAAGCATCTGTAGCTAGATCTTCACTTGCAACTTCTATCAACAGTTCTCCAAATGTGATTCATTTCTAATCTTACCCTTCCCTTTATGATGGTAATGATTGTGAACATCAACAATAAATCACCCTGGCAGATACTTCTTCCCTTTCCCCACAAATGATTTCCAGTTTGTAGACAGTTGAGATATATTGATCTAATGACATGTGTGACACTCCTCTGTAGCCTTCTTAGAAGTACTTAGAAGTGCAATGAAAAGTAGGACTCAGTAAGCATGGCCTCATCAAGAGAGAGAGGTCATGCCTGATAAATGAAACCTTTGAAGGGGTAATGAGCATATTAGATGAAGGAGAGTCAGTGGGCCTAACTTATTTGGTTTTCTAAATAAGGCATAGGTTTAAACTGAGAGGGGTAAAAAGGACCTAAAGGATAACTTTTCACACAGAGGGTGGTGCATGTATGGAATGAGCTGCCAGAGGAAGTGACAGAGGCTGGTACAATTACAACATTTAAAAGGTATCTATATGGGTATATGAATCGGAAGAGTTTAGAAGGATATGGGCCAAATGTTGGGAAATAGAACTAGATTTATATAGGATATCTATTCGGCATGTTGGACTGAAGAGTCTGTTTCTACATATCTTTATGACTGTAAAATACTGCAGATGTTCATCTCATTGTTTCTCAAAGCAATGTCAATTGTCCTGGAACTCCTTCTGGTATTGTCAAGTCTTCTATAGAACACTACCAAAGCTTTTGAGTTGTCACATCTTTGGAGGTTACATTGGACAGTCTTCAAGTTCCTTAAAGTATTTTGTAACTTTTGTGATTGACTCTTAAGGCAATATATCGGCCTTTGGCTGCAGTGAGTCAGCAAGAGAATTCATCAACTTCTGGTAACCATTTCATAAGACACTGAGCAGTATCCTCTCAGTCTCTGAATGATGGGATGGGAGATTATGAGAAATTTGAATAAAAAAAAGTAAAATGTCAAACAAGGCCTGCCTAATGTCAAGACCAACAACATTCATTTTCCAAATAGTCCAGGACGTCAAGATTAAATTCCTTCCAATATACATGAGAGGGCTATTAACGGGGAATATTGCTCATTATCAACCTCATTACTGTCACACCTCACCTTATTACTTAGCAGGATCCTAGTCTTGCATCCACTGCATAGAAACATAATGCCTGAGAATTCCTATCATGCAAGTGTAAGAGGGTAAATGGCACATCTGGCTCACTACATGATCATCAGCACCTCCATATTGATCACTCTGGTACAAGCAACCAGGGATTCTGCAATTTTCAGTCAGGATCAGGGGTCCAGTCAGCCATCATTTGGCCTGTCCAGCTAATTTGGTCACTATTTGGGCCACAGCCAGTCTTGGAGTGCTGTGCAGTGAATTTCAAAGGGGGTGTGAGGATTCAGGTCACATTGTTGTGCTTGGTAAGTAGGGGCTTCGATGCTGGGTATTTAAGGCAGCATCTTGGGAAGAGGACAAGCAGGATGAAAGGGGGATATTGACATATAAGGGGAGAGCTGGAGATGGATTAAAGAGGGGAGGTGTTTTGTGCAGTCACCACCACTGAAGCATAATTTTATTGCAATTCAAAAAAAGAGACATTACTTGTCCTATTTGTCTTGCCTTGTCCATCGAGTGCTTATCATTATAGAGTGAATACATTCTGTTGTTCTCTTGTGGTAAGGTTGCCCTTTTGCTCTCAGGAATTAATTACTAGTCATAAAGTCATAGTCATAGAGTCATACAGCTCAGAAACAGACCTTTTGGTCCAACCAGTCCATGCCAACCGTGTTTCCAAACTAAACTAGTCCCACCCATCTGCATTTAGCCCATATTCCTCCAAACCTTTCCTATTCATAGACTTATCCAAGTGTCTTTTAAACATTGTAACTGTGCCTGCAATCATCACTTCCTCTGGCAGTTTATTCAACACATTAACCACCCTCTATGTAAAAAAGCTGCACCTCATATCCTTTATAAATCTTTCTCCTCTCACCTCAAGAATATGCCCCTTAGTTTTTAACTCCCCCACCCTTGGGAAAAGACCTTTGTTATTCACCTTATCTATGCCCCTCATAATTTTATAAACCTCTATAAGGTCACCCCTTAACCACCTAAGCTCCAGTGAAAAAAAGTTTCAACCTATCCAGCCTGTTTTTATTGCTCAAACTTGCCATTCCCAAGAAATCCTGGTAAATCTTTTCTAAACTGTCTCCAGCTTAATACTGTCCTTCCTTTAATTGGGTGACCACAGTACTCCAGAAGAGGTCTCACCAATGTCCTGTACAACTCCAACATGTCATCCCAACTTTTACATTCAAAGATCTTCTCTTTGACTCATTCGTGATATTAAATATTTTTGGAAATATTTTTTCTCCTTCTATTTCTTGATCTTATTTTGTTTTATTCCTACATTTTAAAGCTATTCTAAATTTGTCGCATTTTAATGTTGTTTTGATTTGTTTAACTCAAAGATGTAATGGTGCTATAGTGTGATGCCCTTAAAGCTTGTTTATACTCTTACATGCTATTTTAAAAAAATTGTTTGTCTTAAAGCCTCTTCAACTCTATTATGACAATGTTATAGTAATTCTTTCTGTGTACAAGCTTTTAATACCTGTGTTGTAGTAATGTATTGTTTTCTTCTAATACAAGTTAGATACTGTATTATAGCAATGCTGTGGAGTCTTACTTTTTTTTTTAAATGTCACTGCCGCTAAGTGTCAATATGCATTTCTGGACTGCTTGCTGGGCTTTACCCACCTTTATACATGTTCACAATTGCGGTTTCTAAGCTTATGGAGATTTTCCCACTTTCTGCAGCCAAAACTTAAGGCTGTAGAAATAGAATGGTGTGTGTGTGTGTCTGTCTGTGTGTACGTGTGTCCAAGACACTTCCACTCTCAGGGTTTTCCCACTTTCTGACACCATTTCTCACTCTCTCTCTCACTATCTGTCATTTTTTTACTCGCAGTCTCTCATTCTCTCTTTTTCAATTACTACACAATTAAAGAGGAAGATGTTGGGTTGGGACGAAGGACCTGGGATGGGAAGATGGAGGGTAAAGGGATCAGCAGCAGAGTCATCATCAACCATTACATGAGAGCTCATCAAAAGGAGATGAAGGATGGAAGGATGGTTAGAGAATGGGATGAGGAAGCTGCCATTAACCTTGGGACGTCATTGAAAGGAAAGAGTCATGGCAGGAGAAAGATGTTGGTTTGAGAGATTTGTGGGAGGAGTAACAGGAAGTTAAAGGAACCATTAGCCATGATAGAATTACTATTCTGAATGTAGGAATGAGGATCAGAGTAGGTCAGAATGCCAGATAGGTATAATCCAGGGCAGGCCATGTACGCCATTGAGGTTAAGAACGACCTTCTCGATAGTGATAGGGTACTAAGTTCACCCTACATTACACTCCTGCTGAACAATGAAACAGTCCCTAAGCCAATGATTTGATTTGTAATCAATCAGCCCATTTTCTTCAGTAGCATAAATTGTTGTGACCATTTGAAATTTAGTATTATTGTCCTGATGAATGCAATATTTTCAACTATATTCAAGTCTTATATTGCTGAGCAACTATTTGAATAACTTTGAACCATCTTTCTTAAAGCAATTCCTAGTCAGCATATTCACTTTCTGTTTTCTAACTTCAAATCTTTTAATATTTACCTCCTTTTCCACAAAAAAGCTGCACCACAGTTGTGTTGTATTCTGAAACACTATTGTTCTATTTGTCATCCTTTATTTGAAACATCTCACCTCCTTTTCCACCTTATTTTCAATTGCATTTTTGAGTTGTGGCTCCAATTTCCTTTTCCAGTATCCTGATACAATTCATTAATTTTAAATCACTCATACTTTTGCCAAAAACCATCAAATCTCAACAAATTCCATTCCTCACTCCTTGCAAAACCTCTCCAACCAATTCATAAATTCAATTATCATGCTCTGGTTTACAATTTCCAATCTCAGTCCAAGAAATACCTTAAACGTTTCTCTTGCTCAACTCGATCCTTTAGGCTGTTAACCATTTCCTTTTATTTTGTTGAATCGTGAGTCTAGTGTGCAGCACAGTGGCTCAGTGGTTTGCACTGCTGCCACACAGCGCCAGAGACCTGGGTTCAATTCCCGCTTCGGGCTACTGTCTGTATGGTGTTTGCACATTCTCCCTGGGTCTGAGTGGGTTTCAACCGAATGCTCTGGTTTCCTCCAAAAGATGTGCAGGTCATGCTAAATTGCCCATAGTGTTAGGAGCATTAGTCTGGGTGGGTTGCTCTTCGGAGGGTCGGTGTGGACTTGTTGGGCCAAGTGGGGAATCTAATCTAACCTCAGACTGAGAGATGGGAAAGGTATAGACTGAGTGTAAGGCAGTGGTGGTGGCTGCGGGTTAGTGGGGAGGGTTGGTGTGATGCAGGAGGAAGGGCTTGAAATTGGGGTTTGGTACGACAGTCCTGAGTACAGACGATTGTGAGGGGATGGAGGGTTCTGAACCTAACATCCACTTGATGTCTGTCTCTCTCTGACACACACACGCACACACACAACGGATAAGATGGAGTATATTTACAAATTACCATTAGCTCTTGGAATGCCTAATGTTTCTTGGATGGTTGCACGCTTTGAAGTTGGGCAGAGGGTCATGTCAAGTGAAGTATTTTCTGCAAGGTGAGTGGTTTCCTGTGAAATTTCTGGCAGAATGGTGGTAGGGTAAACTTGAAGTTGGAAGAGGGTAGAGGAAATTCTTTCTCTTGGAATCTCATGCTCACAAGGTATTGCTGTTAGCTTCTCTGATTCAGTACCTGCAACGAGCCACTGGCTTTGTGAAAACTGTGTGCAAACAGATCCCAGCTGATTTTAAAACAAGTCAACAGCATGGCTCTTTCGTCAGGCAGCATGTTAAAGTGGCAAGTCTTTATCCAGATAAGAGAGTTGTGCTTACATTAATTTCTAATCCTGAGTTGTGGTTTAAAACCTTAAAGGTTTCAGACAATTGCCTGGAGAGAAGGGGATAATGAAGGGAGCCATCCAATTCCATTTTCCAGCAACTCAGTTTGAATCTCCTCTTTTGTTCATATTCAGGCGGATTCAAGATTACATAGTCCTTTTGTGCTGATCCATTTTTAAACAAAGAAATATGTGAGTTGTCTGAGTGACTGGGAATATCAATATTGTATTTGGTATTTGTTAGGCACTTAGTATTGTCTCTTGTTCAAGTGTAAAAGCTCACATGGTTTGTATCAGCCATTTCATAGTTTATGTCCATTTTTAAAAAAATGTTCACTTGAAGTTAATTATATACTGAAGAATGGCAATTTTTTTTTCACATTTCAAAATAGTAATTACTAACACTAAGTTGACCTGCTTCACATTTTATACTCAGAATATAAGCTGATGCAGTTGTAACGTCCCGACCTCACAGCTGGACGGCTTGGTCTCAAGTTCCACCTGCTCTAGAGATGTGGTGTAACATGTCAGAACAGGTTGATTTAAAAAAAAATCTATAATACAGACTCAATCTAAGTGAATGATGACAAAGTTTTCATCTTTAGACTCACAACAAATATCAACGTTTGGTTGAATTCATTGCTTCAGCTTGATTCACATGGACACAAAGTTATCTCCTCAACATGTTCCCTACATTCCAATATTCTTCAGATACTTTATTTTACATTGTTTTCATAACTAATAATGTATGTCTCTGTAGGGGAGGGAGTCATATGGTCACCTTTTATGAACTCCTAATCCTAATTAAATTCCACTTGTGTTTTTGAGAACAGAAACAAATTGATAACTGGAAAAGAGGTATTGTAGTTGATAAATAAAACCATGTGTTCCAACACGAAACAGAATGTAATTTAACAGAAAGAAAAACTATGCTTTCTTGAAGTGCTGAAAATTGAAATGCCTTTAAACATGGTGTAGTATTGAACAGCCTTGATGCATGCAGAGGTTTGATTCCTGTGAGGTTTGGACACTTCCATACTTCATCATCTTCCTGCAGTAGGTGTTACAAGAATTGTCCTTCCTGCTAGGTACTGCTGCGCTAATTACACCTGCATAGTTTCCAAATCAGTCATTCCTTCGGGTTGTTTTGCAATGACATCACACAGAATTAGGTATGACCAGGCCAAGAAAATTATTTTGACCGGTTGATATATCCTAAAGGCAAGTGTGTATTGTGCCTACTTTGCCCATCACTGACCCTATTAATCTGATGCCAGTAAATAACACCCCCACAATCCTGTTGTAATGTTATTTAATGCTGATGCATGTAAGCCTACTTTTTTGATAATAGATGCAGAACTACCTTCATTAATGTTTGAATAATTAATGTCAGTTCTGTTCTGCAATTATACAATGGAACATCAAACACAGTAATTTTAAAATAAAATAAAGAACTGCAGATGCTGGAAATCTGAAACAAAGACAGAAATTGCTGGTGAAACTCATCAGGTCTCATAGCATCTGTGGGAAGAAAGTAGAGTTAACGTTTCAAGTCTAGTGACTGATGAAGAGTCCCTGGAGTGCATGCTTGTGGATGTGGTGCCAATCAAATAGGCTGCTTTGTCCTGGATGGTGTCAAGCTTTTTCAGTGTTGTTGGAGCTGCACCCATCCACACAAGCGGGGAGTATTCCATCACACTCCTGACTTCTGCCTTGTAGATGGTGGACAAGCTTTGGGGAGTCAGGAGGGGAGTTAATAGCCTCTGTTCATGTAACCATTGTGTTCATTTAATGACTGCAGTTGAGTTTCTGGTCAGTGGGAACCCCAGGAGGTTGATAGTGGGGGATTTAGTGTTGGTAACACCATTGAATGCCAAGGGGCAGTGGGTAGATTGTCACTCCATGGAAATGGCAATTTGTGTAGTGCGAATGTTACTTGCTCCTTGTCTGACCAAGTCTTGGTATTGGTCAGATCTTGTTGTTACTGAACCTAGACTGCTTTAGTATCTGAGCATTCATGCATGGTGCTGAACATTGTGCAATCACTGGTGACATCGTCACCTCTGACATTACGATAGAAGGAAGGTCATTAAGAGGCAACAGAAAAAAAGATAGTTGGGCCGGGAATACTTACCTGAGGAACTGGCACCTGATTGGTTTGCTGATACAATAGCTACTTCCTAATTTACTATCAGTATTAACATTGCATTTTCTCACTTTTCTTTCTTCCTTCCCCTTTTGACAATCTATGAATCTTGCTGCTTGGTCGTTATTCCAAATAATCAATCAATAATCAAAATGGTTTGCAGCTTTTCCTGCATGTGTTGCACTTGTCGCACTTGTCCATTCATTAGACCCTTCTGGAATGTATATCACTGAACCCACATTCTGGTTTGTGGGCCTGTGAAGGTAATAACTCTGTTATGTGAGTTGTGATCACTTACATTACCACCAAGTAGCCCTTGATCTGCCAAACCTTGTTTCACAAGACTTCTATCATAAAATAACAAAGCAATTAAGTCACAAATTGACATATTTATTTCTACTAGCTACTCAGAGTCTAAGATTTTGACATTAATTCGGTTTAATCATAAAAGATGAATGTTAATAATTTAATTTCCATGCTTGTTAAATTCTAACTTGCCATTACGAACAATTATCTCACCGAGTCTTAGCCTCCCTTCTGTTTTATAGAAAATCTCCTGCATTAACTTCTGAACCAATGATTTCTTCTATGATATCTCACTCCTTACCAAATCTTCTCCAAGGCTTCAGCCTTAAGTAAGCCCTTGGTGTAAAATATTTAAAAGTACAGGAAAAAAAATAAATCTATTGTAGTATTTTCAAGGGAAGGAAGGCCATTACAAAACTCAAAAGGCAGTTTGCAGTTTGGACCATCAAGTAATTGATAGAGACTTCAACCTCCAACTACCTGAAGAAATCTTTTGTATGAATGTCTCATGCCAGGGCAATTGTCAACTTGCAATCTGACTGAGCAGATTGGAAAAATTATGTGGAGTTTTTTTTCAATCAGTACATGATTCCTATCAGAAAGTACATTGCTGACGGGATTTTCTTGATTATGATGTTCACATCTTACACATCCTTCTGATCTTATCATGACAAACTTACCTTCATCATTGTTCAGAACATTGCTGGTGCTTGTAATCCCATCCATATCTTTTTTTTTCATGAGTTTGTCTCTTATTGCCCTTTATTCTTATCAAATATTATTGTAAAAAATTGAAATCTAGTTGGCATGTCTACAAACTGACGAATGATGATCCATAACCTATAGTAACTACATTGGTGATGTCACTTGGCAATGAAATACTTATAATAGGATGGCATAACATCCTCCCAAACACTTTTCATCTCTTCACATGATCTAGAAATTTAAACATTAGCACTGATTCATGGATACTCACATTGAATGTTGTCGATTTATCATACAGTCCATTAAAGTCATGTAAATTCCATTGATGGAATGTCTGTTTTCCAGAATCTCTCAAAGTCTGACTATGCCTCATAGGCATTTGACCTTCTGTAAAGTACATCAAAGAACCCTAATAGAAGATCTAAACCTTTGTTGCAAGCCAATTGAAGTGTAATAAGCTTGGAAAATACTTCCCTGATAATTTGATTTGTCTTAGTAAGTGATAGCTTCAATGCCATTAAATTGTTTTTCTTTAGTATGCGGATAACCCATGTCCAATTATCCACTATTTTGTTTTACTGGGCATTTGGAGCAAATTTCAAGAAAATTGAAATGTATTTCAAGAATATTAAGATCAGAGCCCAAAAGATTAAGTCTGCTTTCTGCTATTTTCCACAATGTGGACTACAATTGTAGTTCTCTGTCTAATTTTTTCTTCGCTTCCCTTTTAGAGAGTCATCCACACTCCAGAACTTCAATTTGTTGAAGGCAAGACTGAAACCAATGTTTTATAAATATTTATTTACAAAGAGTTGCACATTACTGACAATGATCTTAGACAGTCTATTGGGCTCAAGAAAACCCCCAACTAATGCACACAATGTGCATACAATTGAACATAATTAGTATGCAATGAACAACTTGCTGGTGGCCTTGCTGCCTGTTCAGATAAGAAATTAACATTGAACATGATGAGATGTCATTGGTAAATCACCTGCTAATTTTACTTGTTAGCTCGATAAAGTAAGAAGTGTCCTTTAAGGCTTTCTTTTACACTAAGCAGGAAGCAAACCCCCTTGTCATGTTTTTTTTCTCAACGCTAACACTGTATATTTCATTCTCAATGCAAATACAACTCCGGCTATCTCAGCAATTTTGAAAAACAATATATATGAAGGGAATAGGGAAAATTGTAAACCTTAGCTCTCTACGTGTAAATTGCTTTCAAATTTAAAAAAACATTAAAATGAGGGATGTCCAATTTATAGAAAGGGTGAACATTCCTTTCTCTCAGAACAGAGCTCATCTAATATTGCTTGGGACTGTTTTGCTTTGCAATGAATCTCTATGCTTGGCAAGTCCAGTGTAACGTGTACGCTCAACATTTTAATGTTCATTGTGCCATCTGTATAAGACATTCAATGTGCATTTATAAAATGTCTCACATTACAAGTGAGTTTAAGAATACAATCTTTTACATGTTTATGCATAAGAATGACTTGTTGCTGCTGTTTCCAGTATGTAGGTGCAATGCAATTGCGATGTTTGCTAATTTGCAATTCATCATCCAGAAGAAATTGTAGGCTTTGGAACTAAAGTTAGAATATTTTAACTATGTATTTTCTTTTAAATCAGTAAAAGTGTTCATTCTCTGTGATTTGTTTTCTTTAACCGCCATTTCCTGGTAATATATACTGCCATATTATTCTTCAGTACAATTATATGGAGTTAGCAAATAAATCTTATCTTTTTAGAATAGAAATTCAGTATTGCATTTGAATATTATAGTATAATTCTGCCATTGTTATTAAGTATTACTGCACATTATTAACAACTTAGCACTACATAACAGATTTCACTGTATTTAGTAACAACATGCATGTAACATTAAGTAAATAAATCATAAACTTATGGAAACTTATGCTTTTTCTCATATTTATTTACAGCATATGGGAGTCATTCGTTGGACCAGCATTTTTTGCCAAGCTGATGGTGCTGATGGGCAGTCTTCTTGAATTGCTGGAGTCCATGCACCAATCTTGGGGGTGTACCCACAATTAGGAAGGAAGTTCCATGATTTTGACCCAGTGACTGTGAAGGACTGTGCTACTTGGAAGGGAATGTGCTGGTGATAGTGTTCCTAAGCATCTATTGCCTTTGTCCTTTCAAGTGATAGAGGCTGAGAGTTTGAAGGATGCAATCAGAGGAGACTTGCTGAGTTGCTCACGGTACAACTTGTAGATGGTACATATTGCCTCTATAGTATGATGGCAGTGAAAGGAGTAAATTTTGAAGGTGGTCGATGATGTGACAGTCAAGTGACTGCATTGTCATGGATGACATTGAGGTTGGCGAGGCACTTGGAAGGCATGTGGACAATATTATATCATGATTCTGATTTGTACCTGTCGGTTATGAATAGCATTGGAGAATTAGGAGGTAAGTCAGTCATCATAGATTTCCTCGACTCAGACCTGCTTGTGTAGCAACAGTACTTTTATGTCTGGTCCAATCCAGCTTCTGGTCAATGGTAATCCACAGGATCTCAATAGAAAGGTGTTCAAAAGTTACTGCCCCAGAATTTCAAGAGGCGTTGGTTAGAGTTTCTGCATTGTTGTCTCATTCAGAACTTACAGGCTCACCGTAGTTCTGTCTTACCTTTGTCTTTTAGTTCACAGACAGAACTAGGTAACCTAAAATGTGTATAGGCAGTGTCCATTCAAGAGGGTGGATGAACTCAATCTCACACCTGCAGCATATGCCAGCAGTTTGTATGGCACTTCAAACAGAGTACTGTGTCTGAGAGAATAAGGAGAGTAATCCTTAGTCAAGTCCAGCAGAATTATCTTCAGTCAGGGGTATCAAGTGCAGCAGTCCAGAGCAGCATCCATTATTAACTACCTGGGTGAGATTCCCCAATTTGTTACAGTTCCAGATGAGATACCTCAAATTATTATGTTCGTGGGTAAAGAGAGATAAATGGCCTCCTTTTGTACACTTCCACTAAGTTGTTTGCAACAATATTTATTGAAAAAAACCTATCTTTTTCCTTCTCCGTATCTTTCTCCCTGAACAAAATGAATCCAATCAATACAGACATTCTTGAGTTAAAAAAGTGTTTATTAATTACTAAAAATGAGAAGAATTAGTAATGCACACAAGTTTAAAATAAGGTGTGAATTCAAGAACATAAAGGTACAAAATGAAACAGATATATAGATTAGTCTTTGAATTGTCCATGAGCAGTTAACAGCTGTACATTATAGCAATTTTTGTTTAAGTAACCTATAGCGTTAAGGCTGACAATTGGTTTCAAGATCCTTAGTTTTGATATTGGTTAAGATTCTAATGGTTTGGTTCCTTTTGACTATGACAGTCTTATTCTGTTGTCATGCTCCCTTTTGACCGATAGATATACTAGCTAGCTGACTGTAATCACTGTGAAAAATAAAGTACCTTTACCTGCCATACAGGAGTGATTAAGGGATAGTTATCTGACTGCAACCATCATAGTATAGTAACACGAACCCAGAATGGTACAAATTAGAAGGTTTAACCCCACTAATACGTTCCTGTAGAGTTGAAACTGTGATTTTTATTCCTCTATGCTTATGTATTTTTCAAAGGAATAAACATAAAATGCAACTATAGTTTGGGGCATAATCCTCAGGGAGTGTCTTAATTTTGAGCATTAGCCTCTCATTATCTTTGTAGCTATAAAATATCATGATTCAATCTGTTTTGACTTTCCTATTGCTTGATTGAAGTATTATCATTTAAGTTTCCTTTGCAGAATTAGATGTGAAACTCTGTGGGTATTTGTCTACCCACAGCCAATTAATTTATGTCTACACCTATTTTTGAATATACCAGCCATCTCTTAAAGACCACTCTTAGAATTGCAAGTTAAAAATGTCCAAAGTTCTTCAGGATTCTGACCCATGGTCATAACACAGTCCAGGGACTTGGACACAGACAATCTGCCACTTGAACAAATCAATGTTAGGGAGCCTTAGGGTACATTACAGAGGCAAAGTAAATTTTGGAAATTGAAGACAACATGTTGAGTTTCAGAGTCGATAATAAATGTGAAATGGAAGCAACTTAACCTTTCAGGGCGTGAGAAAATTAACCAGGGGAGCACAAGGATGAATGCAGGAGTTATTTGAGTGATCTTCATCATTGTCCTGGACTTGATATGGGGACAGAGCACAACATTAGAAGAGGGAGGACAGGAAAAAAATGTGGCTGTAAGAACTGCTTCTTCTTTTGAGGTATTTTAGGTGTTAGAGGTGATTTTCTCAAATTCCAGGAGCAGCAATTACTGCTTTACATATTTTTGTATTGTTTTGGGACTTTGGGGAAAAAGGATCAAAACAATGGCACTTTTAAATGGAGGAAACCAGACAAAGGGCAGCAACTACATGGTCAGTGAGGGAGAGAGAGAAAGAAACCTACACTGCTAATTGACACAGCAGTTGAATTGCACAGTTACTACATTTGCTGTTTGAGTTTATGTATTTCTGGACATCGGATGGCATCCAGGAAAAAAATAACAAACAGCAAAATTCACAGCTGACCTTGGAGGAACCGGTCTGGGAGAGTTCAGCACAGGAACAGATAAGTGTATAGTTTTTGACATGTAGCTTTGCTATAAGTCTACAGCAGTGAGTAGAGTGGGTTCGTTCTTGATTATGTGTTTTACTGAGATCTGTCTCGTGATTAAATTTAAAAAATATAAACCAGAAGTACTAAGTTGGCCTGGAGCACTGTTTTTTGGAGCACTGCTTTTTAGAACAAAAAGACAGTGCTTTTTTTTAGATTAGCTTACTTACAGTGTGGAAACAGGCCCTTCGGCCCAACAAGTCCACACCGCCCCGCCGAAGCGCAACCCACCCATACCCCTACATGTAACCCTTACCTAACACTACGGGCAATTTAGCATGGCCAATTCACCTGACCTGCACATCTGTGGACTGTGGGAGGAAACCGGAGCACCCGGAGAATACCCATGCAGACACGGGGAGAACGTGCAAACTCCACACAGTCAGTCGCCTGAGGCGGGAATTGAACCCGGGTCTCTGGCGTTGTGAGGCAGCAGTGCTAACCACTGTGCCACCGTGCCGTGGGTCAGTAGATTGTGAAGAAGCAAAGATGGCCTTTAGTAGAGTGATGTGTTCTTCCTGTCAGATGAGGGAGTAGAGGGACAGTTTCCATGTTATGAATGATTATGTCTGCAGTATGTGTCTTTGGTTGTGAATCCTATCATATCACATGGATTGGTTGAGCAGCGGTTAAAGGCAATGAGAAATTTACAAGAGCTAGGGTGTGTGATGGATGGCAGTTATAGGAAAGGAGAAAGGCCACAAATACATTCAGGTAGATGAGTTAACTCCAAGAAAGGTAGGAGGGGTAGGCAGGTAGTGCAGTAGTCTTCTGTGGTTATCCCCATTTCAAACAAGTACAAGTATGCTGTTTTGGAAAATGTAGGGGGTGATGGACCCTCAGCAGAATGTAGCACAAACAGCTAAGTTACTGGTATCTGATGTAATGAGGGGTATGTCGGTTTCTAAGTGATCGATTGTGATAGGTGTCTCTCTAATCAGAGGCACAGACAGACATTTCTGCAGGCAGCAGTGAAAAGTTAGGACGTTGTGTTGCCTCCCTGGTGCTAGGATCAAGGATATTTCTGAGAGGATGCAGAATGTTCTCAAAGGGGAGAGGGACCAACAGAAGGTCATTGTACACATTGGAACCAATGACATAGGAAGGGAAAAGGGAGAATATAGAAAATTAGGCAGGAATTTAAAAAGGAGGTCCTTGAGGATAGTAATATCTGGATTAGTTCCAGTGTATGAGATAATGAGGGTAAGAATAGGAGGATAGAGCAGATAAATGTGTGAGAATGCAGGGGAGAAGGGTTCACATTTTTGGATCATTGGAATCTCTTCTGGGGTAGAAGTGACCTGTACAAGAAGGACGGATTGCACCAGAATTGGAAGGGGACTAATATACTGGTGGGGAGATTTGCTCGAGCTGCTCAGGAGAATTTAAACTAGTAAGGTGGGGGGTGGGACCCAGGGAGTTAGTGAGGAAAGAGATCAATCTGAGGCTGGTACAGTTGAGAACAAGTTGTGTCAAACAGTCAGGGCAAGTAGGATCAAAGCAGAGAACAAGGTAGGACTGATAAATTAAACTGCATTTATTTCAATGCAAGAGGCCTAACAGAGTAGGCAGATGAATTCAGGGCATGGTTAGGGACATGGGACTGGGATATCATAGCAATTACAGAAACATGGCTCAGGGATGGGCAGAGCTGACAGCTTACTGTTCCAGGATACAAATGCTGTAGGAAGGATAGAAAGGGGGCAAGAGAGGACGGGTAGTGGTATTTTTGATATGGGATAGCATTACTGCTACACTTAGGGAAATATTCCTGGGAATACATCCAGGGAAATTATTTAGGTGGAATTGATAAATAAGAAAGGGCTGATCACCTGACTGGGATTGTATTATAGACTCCCTAACGGTCAGTGGAAAATTGAGAAACAAATTTGTAAGGAGAGTGCAGTTATCGATAAGAATATTAGGGTGGTTATAGTAGGGAGTTTTAACTTTCCAGACATAGTGTTAATGGTTTAGTTGGAGAGGAATTTGTTAAATGTGTACAAGAAAATTTTCTGATTAAGTATGTGGATGTACCTACTAGAGAAGGTGCAAAACTTCACCTACTCTTGGGAAATAAGGCAGAGCAGGTGACTAAGGTGTCAGTGGAAGAGTACTTTGGGACGAGTGACCATAATTCTATTAGTTTTAAAATAGTGATGGAAAAGGACAGACTGGATCTAAAAGTTGAAGTTCTAAATAGGAGGAAGGCCAATTTTGACGGTATTAGGCAAGAACTTTCAAAAGTTGATTGAGGGCAGATGTTTGCAGATAAGACTAGATTAGATGACTTGCAGTGTAGCAACAGGCCCTTTGGCCCAACAAGTCCACACTGACCCTCTGAAGAGCAACCCACCCAGACCCATCACTACGGGCAATTTAGCATGGCCAATCCACACATTTTGGACTGTGGGAAGAAACCGGACCACTGGGAGGAAACCCACGCAGACACGGGGAGAATGTGCAAACTCTACACAGACAGTTGCCAGGTCTCTGGCAGTGTGAGGCAGTAGTGCTAACCACTGTGCCACCGTGCCGCCCGCTAGGTAAAGGGATAGCTGAAAAAGGAGAAGCATTCAGAAATGAGATAACAAGAGTCCAGAGAAAGTATATTCCTGTCAGGTTGAAAGGAAAGGCTGGTAGGTATAGGGAATGCTGGATGACTAAAGAAATTGAGGTTTTGGTTAAGAAAAGAAGGAAGCATATGTCAAGTATAGACAGCAGAGATCAAGTGAATCCTTGAAAGGCAGTAGGAGTACACGTAAGAGGGAAATCAGGAGGGCAAAAAGGGGACATGAGATAGCTTTGGCTAATAGGATTAAGGAGAATCCAAAGGGATGTGATGAATACATTAAGGACAAAAGGATAACTCAGCAGAGAATAGGGTCCATCAAAGATCAGCAAGGCAGCTGATGTATGGAGCCGCAGGAGATGGGGGAGATACTAAACAAATATTTTGCATCAGTGTTTACAGTGGAGAAGGACATGGAAGATATAGAATGTCGGGAAATTGATGGTGATATCTTGAAAAATGTCCATATTACAGAGGAGGAGGTGCTGGTTATCTTGAAATGCATAAAAGTGGATAAATCCCCACGATCTGATCAGATATGCCCTAGAACTCTGTGGGAAGCTAAGGAAGTGATTGCTGGGCCTCTTGCTGAGATGTCTGTATCATCGATAGTCACAAGTGAGATGCCAGAAGACTGGAGGTTGGCTAACATGGTGCCACTGTTGAAGAAAAGTAGTAAGGACAAGCCAGGGAACTATAGACCAGTGAGCCTGACATTGGTAGTGGGCAAGTTGTTGGAGAGAATCCTGAGGGACAGGATTTACATGTATCTGAAAAGACAAGGACTGATTAGGGATAGTCAGCATGGCTTTATGCATGGAAAATCATGTCTCATAAACTTGATTGAGTTTTTTGAAGAAGTAACAAAGAGGATTGACGAGGACAGAATGGTAGACATGATCTATACAGACTTCAGTAAAGCATTCAAAAGGTTCCTTATGGGAGGTTGGTTAGTAAGGTTAGATCCCATGGAATACAGGGAGAACTAGCCATTTGGATACAGAACTAGCTCAAAGATAGAAGATAGAGGGTGGTGGTTGAGTATTGTTTTTCAGACTGGAGGCCTGTGACCAGTGATGGGCAACATGGATCGGTGCTGGGTCCACTAGTTTTCATCATTTATATAAATGATTTAGATGTGAAGATAGGAGGTAGAGATAGTAAGTTTGCAGATGGCACCAAAATTGGAGGTGTAATGTACAGCAAAGAAGGTCACCTCAGAGTACAGCAGGATCTTGATCAGATTGGCCAATGGGCTGAGGGATGGCAGATGGAGTTTAATTTAGATAAATGTTAGGTTCAGCATTTTCCAAAAGCAAATTAGAGCAGAACTTATACACTTAATGGTAGGTCCTGAGGAGTGATGCTGAACAAAGAGACCTTGGAGTACATAGTTCCTTGAAATTAGCATCGCAGGTCAATAGGATAGTGAAGAAGACGTTTGCTATGATTTTCATTATTGATCAGAGCACTGACTATAGGAGTTGGGAGGTCTTGTTGCAGGTGTACAGGACATTGATTCAGCCACTCTTGGAATATTGCATACAATTCCTGTCTCCTTACTATCAGAAGGATGTTGTGAAACTTGAAAAGGTCGAGAAAAGATTTACAAGGATGTTACCGAGGTTGGAGGATTTGTGCAATAGGGAGAGGTTGAATGGATTGGGGCTGTTTTCCATGGAGCATCAGAGGTTGAGGGGTGACCTTATAGAGGTTTATAAAATCATGGGGGGCATGTATAGAATAAAAAGACAAGGTCTTTTCTCTGGGGTGGGGAATCCAGAACTAGAGGGCATAGGTTTCAGGTGAGAGGGGAAAGATATAAAAGGGACCGAAGGGGCGGGTGGTGCGTGTATGGAATGAGTTGCCAGTGGAAGTGGTGGAGGCTGGTACTATTGCAGCATTTAAAAGGCATCTGGATGGGTTAATGAATAGGAAGGATTTAGAGGGATATGGGCCAAATGTTAGCAAATGGGACTCGATTAGGTTAGGATATCTGTTTGGAATGAATGAGTTGGACCAAAGGGTCTGTTTCCATGCTGTACAGCTCAATGACTCTAACCAAATGGTATGCATTGGATTTAAGGCATAAAATGGCGAGATAAACAGTTAAATCAAATATTGGGTGGGAATGTTGGTAGGGACAAAGCTGATAGGGTTAACAGGGAGGGTAAGACAGAAAGGAACATGATGGTTTATGGACTCATTGAGACTGTGAGGCTGAACCTTTGATTTGCTCCTGAATTGACTTCAATGCTCATCCAAATTGCAAGTGCACAACTGGAACTCAAAATAGCTGCCAATGCACCAGAGTGACTGGAGTAAGTGTTTATTTTCTTCTGAGGGTTAAAGACATCTGTTATCAAATAAGTTTGCACGTGAACTTCATGCATTGACCGATTAAGTTGACTGAAAATCCTGACCATAATCATGACCATATCATTCAACAATAAAACTAATCCTACAAACACAAATAATGACATGTGAACTGTAAAGGATTACCTTAATGATGAAAGTCACAATCACCTTCCAAGATTCCATGGCCTGCAAAGGTGGAGGAGCTGCTCATTTTACACCTTGAACTGTACAATGTATTTAAGTTACCTCTTCCACAGGTACAAAACAGATGTGTTGAACTGACTGAGATACTATCCTCCAGTCGCCAGTACCCCCATGGAGTCAGTAAACTTGGTTGGCTGGATGGCTGATTTGCAACACAGAGTAACTGCCAACAGTGCAGGTTCAATTCCTGTGCTGGCAGACATCACTGTGGAAGTCTAACCTTCCCAATCGTGTCCCTTGCCTGAGGTGCGGTAACCCTCAGGTCAAACTGACACCAATTGCTTCTGTCTGTAATGAGGGAGCAGCCCTATTGTCCTCTGGGAGCATACTGCCTTGATCTTTATCAAGAATTCAGAGTAACTCCACTCAAGCTGCCACGTGACTCTGCTGTTACCTAAATCGTGAGGCAGAAGAGGGAGTTGGTCCTGTTGACTAGTTTGGCAACAGCTTTGCCACAGTGAATTATGCATGACATCGTCTTGTTCAGGAAGTTTACATATTCATTTCTGAAAGAACTTCAGTGACTCAACTACACTTGTCATGCCATTTAAAATCAGCAGACGTTCATGATGAATAGATCAAATTAAAACTGTCCAAATTCAATTTCCCTGACATCTTTCGAAAATTCATCCTCTTTTAAAATACATTTATTTTCTCCGTGTGCATGTGCTTTGCCCAAGTCAACCAGCTCTGACTTTATCTGCTGGAGTCTGGATCAGTGGTGCTGGAAGAGGCAGCATCTGACGAGCAGCTGGAGGTCAATCTCTTCTGGAAGATAAATCATCAGCTTCCATTGCTGTTGACTGCAGATAATTATATGAAGTACAATTATCAAATGATTCTCTTTCTCTTTAGTACTTGAAGGTCCACCATATGTCATGCCAAAAATGTCCATGTGGAAAATTGAGAGCTTAAAGAATAGTGGAAAAATGTTGGGCAACTATTATTTTTAGTGCCTGCCTGATTCAATACAAATAATAATTAATAAGTAATAAAATTACTGACTCAATGAAAATAGTAAGACTGGAAAGATGTTCTATTTGGTAAGATCTTTAGAGCTTATCTAATATGTGGGTTACTGGAAGATGTTGATGGAAAGGAGAAGACTTGTACTGGATCAACATAACAGAGAAAGGATTCCTACATTCTTAGGTGTTGTAAAGGAGAATTATCCATTTACTGTGAAATTAATTATCCATTTACTGTGAAATTTAAAGATAATACTTTGCTTAAATCAATGCTGTGCTGAGCTTTGTAAACAATGCTTTGATGAAGGTTCGCAGTTCGCTTATCTCTGTTTGAATTCTGTAAACATTCAACTTGACCTTGTGATAGTCAAACTCAGCAAAAGCTGAATAACTGTTATGTCTAGGACCAAGGGATGAGAGGATAATAACTTGAGTTTCCCATGTCTCTGCCCTTGAGAGTGTGATAAGGAACGCTATAAGGTAGGCATCTGCGTAATTTTTCAGTACTTATTGCATTAAGGCATCTGGCTTGGTGTAATGAGTCAATCTTGCAAGGTTTTTAATAAAGACTCTTGCTAATTATTGAGTCAAGTCGATTTAATTTCCACGACAATGTAGTACTGCAAACCTTATTGGTGGGAATTGAGAGGAAGAAGGAAGCTATATTTCCACAGGAAATCAAGGTGTAAGCAGGGATAGGATTGGAATCAGGTCGCTAGGGAGATAAACGGTCAGACTCTGGTTCTTGGGTTGTCATGATCAGTGCATGTATCTTCTCGTGACACCTCCTCCTGACAATACCACCAAGCATTCACTCTGCACAATTCATCATAGACCCATTGCTTATCTCCTGACAGTGAGATGTTTCACCTCACCCTCACATATGCATCAGTGTTGACAACTTCAATCATGCCACATTATATCTTCATATATCTTCACCTGTCCAGAAATGGCAGGTGCACACCGTGATTCACTGGCATTATTCCCTTGCTTCTGCCCACATGCAGGAACAAGGAGCAGTGCAAAAACTTGGGGATGTTTGAGGGGTGTAGGTGTGATGGGGCAATGACAGACAGACATTCACCTTTTCCTTCTCAACTGGGTGACGTTTGGTTCTCAATTTGTTGCAGAAAAGATGATAGAATTTCATCTAGGAAATGGACAACTCCAAAGGCACAAAGCCATGTTAAGTGTAATATCCTTTGGATAAATCATGTGATTTAATATCACGTGACCAGATTTGTGAGCATATTATCAGATTTCATGTTGCTTGAGCATTGTGTGAACAGACTTCCAAGAATACTTCAACCAGAGTCAGCAATCATACTGAAGTCAGTTACTCACTAATGTAGCTTACATCCCATTGTTTCAGGGGGCCATACTGTGCTATTTTAATGTGTTATACCACCATGCCATTAATCATTGATGTCCTGTTAACCATCACCTTGTTCTACAAGCCTCTTTGTGAAGCAATTTTTTTTTCAAATTCCAGTCGAAATCCAATCTAACCGATGATCATTTGTATCCATTATGACAAACCTCCCCCGTTGAGTAAAGGCTAACATGGATCAGCAGGGCTCTAATAATGTGATGGATTGAGCTCTTCTTAACTGCTGTCAATTCCATCGCACTTTATGGGCGACTTGGTCTAACAGCAGACCCGGTGGCAGGCTGCTGCATTAAGTATATGAGTCCATATGTCAGTCCACTCATGGAAATGAACTCAGACTTGTGATAGAACAGGTGGTACAGAGACAAGTTGACAAAATATGTCACACAATTAGCAAATGATAAGATGCATGAACATGCTTTTTGAGAGCTGTGTATTTGACAGTGACGCAGTCAGAGAAACACTGACTTCTTTTACAATTCTAATGATATGATTTCCAATAATAAATGTTCCATATTGTAAAACAAGTTGTCTGCATACATTTGTTTTTGAAATCTGACGAACAGTGTTGAAAGCTATTTTGAATTCTTTGAAAGTTTAAGAATCACACACTATAACATAACAGCGCCATTTGAAATGGATTCTTTCATGTCTTATTGTGCACATTAATCAATTCAGCATCAGGTAAGATGCAGTTTGGTTTAATGAAAAAATTACTTTGTTTTCTACACAAAATATCTCCTGCTGCATGTATTTCAGATTTTTAATTTGTGTGGAAGAGTTTTCAAGGGTGTCACGGAGAACAGATCTAAAAGGTAGGCAGAAGCTACTTCCTTTGTTTGCAATGTCTAAGAACAGGGAGCTGGGCGTAAAAATTAGAAACAGATCTTCCGTGATCGAAGGTAGAAAATATTTCTGTGTAAAAGGTGCAGAGTTTTAGAAATGGCAATTGATGCTAGATCAATTATAAGACTTAAACCCAAACTTGAAAGATTATGGTTAATGCAAAAAAGACAAACATGTGGTATTAGCTCAACAGTGTGCCAGTTTGTGAAGCATTCTCACCCCAGAATCGAAAGTTGTGGGTTCAAGTTCCATTCAAGGACATGACCATAAGAACCATTGTTGAACTCCAATGCATTTGTTACAATTAGATTCTGAGTGAGGTTCCCCAATTCATCAGAGTCCCAGAATATCCCAAACTGTTTAACCCTTGGGGAAGAAGAGATGAACTGGCTCTTCTTCTCTATTTACATACCCCCTTAGTTACAACAAGATTAACTATAAAAAGTCTTTTCCCATGTGCATAACTTTCTCCTGAATCCAAATTAACTTCTGTTTTAACAAAGAGTTGATTTAACCAAGTTTTTAAAAGAAAACACTTAGGAGACGTGGTTTTAGCTTGCTAGGTCAGCACTTATAGCCCATCTTGACAAGGTGGTAGTGAGCTGCCTTCTTGAACCGTTGCAGTCCATTTGGTGAATTAACAAAAAGTGAGCTTATTAGTTACTATACATGAGAAGAATTAGTAATGCAACACACATACACAGATTAGAAATAAGAGGTGATTCCAAAAGGATAAAAGTTGTAACAAAGATACAATTATCAGTCTTTGAATTATTCACAAAGATAGTTTGATGTTCTGGCTCTGATGTAGTGGACGATACGGGTAGCATTGATATTGGCAGGTGAACGGTAGGCTTCATGATCCTTAATTTTGAGATTTTGTAGTTCTGATGCCTTTCACCGCTCTTGAATTCCAGCATTCAGGATGGGAGTGAGTCCTTTGTTGTTCTGTTTCCATTCCAACTGGTTTGCAGCACTCAGAGCTAGGGAATTTCTTTACTTGCAACACAGCAGTAACAAGAACATAGTTCTTTGACTTTGACCATCACAGCACGCTAACATTCAAACCCAGATTGGAAGACAGAAGAACATTCAGTTCTACTCCAGTAAATTGTAACTCACTTTTATAACCCCCGTCCTCATGTATTCTTGAAATTGAAACAGACAAAATGTATCTACAAATTGGGATATAATCTGTAGGGGGTGGCTTGTTATCAAACAGGGGTTTGTCAGCTCCTCATTATTTTTGTTGCTAAGTCTTTCTCTGATAGAAGTTTCCCTGATAAATGACATGTACAACATTCTACTCACTTCATAGAATCCTTACAGTGTGAAGCAGGCCAGTCGACCCATCGAGTCCACACCTGCCCTCTGAAGAGCATCCGACCCAGACCAACCTAACTTCCTTAACACCCTGCATTTACCATGGCTAATCCACCTAGCCTGCACATGTTTGGACACTATGGGCAGCTTGATAGAAATTGCCTACCATGGGAGGAAACCAGAGCAACCAAAGGAAACCCACACACACACACATGGGGAGAATGTATAAACTCCACACAGACAGTCCAGGAATCAAATCCAGCAGTGCTAACGGCTGCGCCAACATCACAAAAGCAGATTATCTTGTCATTAGCATGTTGCCACTTATGGGATCTTCCTCTCAAGAAATTGACTACAGGATTAGTTATTATTAGTTATTACAAGAAATTAATTCACAGGATGAGGGTGTCTCTGGCTAGGCCAGCATTTATCACCCATCTCTAATTGCACAGAGGGCAGTTAGAAGTCAACCACATTGCTGTAGATCTGGAGTCACATGTAGGCCAGACCAGGTCAGGATGGCAGTGTCCTTCCCTAAAGAACATTAGTGAACCAGTAATTTATTTTTTCTGACCGTCAACAATGAATTCATGCTCATCATTAAACTCTTAATTCCAGAATTGTTTAAATTCCACCATCTGCCCTACAGGATGTGAACACCAGTCCCAAGAACATTAACAGTTTAAAGAGATTCTTCTGGTTCTGAACTCTGAAAACCAATTTAAAAAGAAGCAGTCCAACAAGAACACTTTCTCACCCAGAACGCTAGAAATCAAGAATGGTGCAAACTGTACAATGGTACAATGTTACAGACTCTCAGCTAATCTTCACAATTAAGCTGGTTTAACAGTCTAGCAATAATACCACTAGGCCATCGCCTTACCTCCATTACAATGGTCATTTCACTTCGAAAGTGCCTATGGGTATTTTGAGATGGGTGGCATGGCGGCTCAGGGTTAGCATTGCAGCCTCACAGTGCCAAGTACCCAGGTTCAATTCCACCCTTGGGCGACTGTGTGGAGTTCATACATTCTCTCCATGTCTGTGTGGGTTTCTTCTAGATGCTCCGGTTTCCTCCCACAGTCCAAAGATGTGCAGGTTAAGGAGATTGGTCATGGCAAATGCAGGTTTACAGGATGGGGTGGGATGCTCTTCGAGGGGCAGTGTAGACTCAGTGGGCTGAAAGGCCTGCTTCCATACTGTAGGGATTCTATAATAATGTCCATGGGTCATGAAAGGTATTATAATGAATGGAAGTCTTCTCATCTTTAGGTATAAAATAATCATCATTTGAGTGAATTGCATTGCAGACATAAAGTACTAAATGACCTGTTTCTTTCCATAAGTTCCTATGTGCTAATCAATTTGTTTTCAATGGTCACAGTGAAAGGACAAATGAACTTGATGTGAATGCATGAAGTACCCCTATATAAATCTTCTACAGTCTAATTTTGAAGCATAATTGTCACCCAATCACAAGAAGGACATCATTTATCTCAACACTCATGGAAGGGATTAGTTGAAAATAATATGAAGTCAAATGTTTCACAATATGGACTAAACATTTTACTGAAATATATTTTAAAGCCAATTTGTTCTGAATTTCAAAGAGTTAATTTTTCAAGAAGTTGGAAAATATATACGAGAAAACAGTCTCAGTTGGAAACGTCATATATGTGGGTGGTTAATTGTTCTTTTGTCATGGTCTGCTCAAGGTAGAATTACAAACTTTTACCTTTATTCTGACCATAATTGCATCACAATGCAGACTTGAATGGATACTTTGTATGGCCGTCTATTAACAATGAATGTGATTCTGTCAAATATCAGGCAACTTAAATGATGGCATTTCAAAAATGAAAAATGAATGAATTTTTTTTTGGTCTGTGTAGCAAACCATATTTTTAGTCATCACAAATCACTGTTTGCAGTCATAAGTCAATCAAAAAGCAATAAATTGTGCTGTACAAAAGGGCAGAACTAAATTAGTTGTGAATAATTGGTGCAAGGGCATTATGATGGATTGTCGGAAGGTAACTTGCGTTGTTATTTTTAATTCCTAAGAGACAATGAAGCTTTCTTTTGTATTTCCATGATGTTCTTCAAAATTGCTTAGAATTTTATTAAGGGTAAATCATATTTAGAGCAAGTTAAATCTATCTCTAAATATCAAAAACAGAAATTTCAGTTTAATGTGTATTGAATCTTAAAGAAAGAATTTACATTGATATTGCATATCATGTGCCCTCTTATTGCCTCAATTGATTACAACCAAAAGGAATATAGTCACTGTTTTTATCCAAAATATGCAGACATTTCTGCAAAGAAAGGTTGCACCAAGCAGTGTTGATGATAATGTTCAATCAATCTGATTAGAGATGTTAAGTGAAGGAGTAAGCATTGGCCAGGATATAGGAATAAGATCCTTTGCTGTTTTGTAAGAGATAAATGTACATTTGGATGCCCTGAAAGTCTCCAATGTTCTTCTTTAAATAGTACAATTTGAATTTTAATGTCCAACTGAATATAGGTAAACAAGACCTTGGTTTAAAGTTTGATCCAACTCCAAGTATAATAATGCTCCCTCAGTACTATACAGAAGTGTCAACCTGGGTTCAATGAAGTTTGAATTCACAATCTTTTAGCTGTAAATATGCCACAGATTATTGTGGGAAACTAAGTTGAGGAAAGATGAACACTTTGTACTTTAGACAACAAAATAAGGAAAGGGATTGATGAAAGTAATGTGATTTGAAAAGACCTTGCAAAAGATAAGAGAAGCAGAAGTACAATACATTTTGTCATCACCCTTGAATATTTCCTGAATATTTTTATGATTTGGGTTAAGCTCCTCAGTAATGGCATAATGAGAATGAGAAAACATATATTTATGATATGATAATGTACAAGATGTTGTAGCATTGACACCCACAGTCACATGCTGTTTAAATCTCTGAGAAGATAGGACGGAATACCAGATGGCTGTATTACAGTTTTATGTACAATAGTGAATAAATAAAGACTTCCTTGGAATTCCTCAAAATCAGAAAATAACCACTTACAGAGTGGTAAGACAGAGACATTGATACATCACAATGTAATTTGAATTCTTAGATTTCACTGAGAATAAAAACAGGTTACAACCGGAAGATAGTGATGCCTTACAAGCTAGTAATATAAGGCACATTTTAGCAAGCATAAACCTTCAACACCCTCAGGGCCCATGTCAGGAGAAAGAAATGGAAAAGAGCCTTGTATACCCTAAGGCCTGTAACAGCTTTGGGAGCAGACTAAAAGGCGAGCAACATTATCAAATACACTTTCCATCCTGGAATTGCTCTCCTACAACCTCTTCCATCAGCAGACGATATAGAAGCTTGAACACATGCACCAACACCTTCTTCTCTGCTGTTATTAGACTGCTGATTGGACTCTCTAACTTCAAATAATGTTGATCTCCTGTGCCACAGGACCTGTATGCTACACTAGGTCTAAGCACCCTACGACCTTTATGTCCTTGTGTACTATGATCTGCCTGTACTGCTCACAAACAAAGCTTTTCACTGTACTTAGGTATCTATGACTGCAATAAATCAAACCAAATTAAAGGTAGAAATGGATTCCTGTAATCAGCCTGAGAAAGACTGAGGATAACAGGTTTCTGTTTGTTACAAAAGAGTGAACTATCAACAATGTATGTGTACATGATCATAAGGAATTAAAGTTAATGATTTTCTGTAAGTATTGGATGGAGATGAAACAAAGACAAGCTTAGGAACAGTCTCACTGTTCTCTGCAGTCAAACTTTGTAAAAACTAGAAGAAAGCCAGTTTATCCTGCAACAGTTTCCTGCAAAAGTTGTTTTATGGCTGTGACTTCTAACTGATAAGTCAAGACTTTTTCATGAGAGAACCAGTCAGCTAGTGTCTATTGCTAGCCAGTGAAAGCATCTGGAGAAGGACGACTGAAACAATGTGGTAGACAACAGATGAGTCATGAGGATCATCTCAAGAACAGGACCTGGAAGCAAAAACTACAGAACTCTCTTTCCAGTATTTCCCCTCGCTGATGGCCTATTTTGTTAAGTCTGTTTCTGTCCATGTTAGGGCAAGTTTATGAGGGATTTGAGAGCTTTAATTAGTAGTGTTATATGCAGTTGATTCATAACTGGTTACCTGTAGCTAGAGTCTGAAAAGTTGTAGTAAACAATGGTTCTTGTTCTGTACAGAAACCTCGTCCAATTTCTATCAATCTGTGTTCGAAAATCAGGGACATTAGGGAATTTTATGTATGTTACAAAAGCTTTAACTTCTGTGAATATTCCAGAAATAGCAGAGCTTGGTTTCCAGCATGCTAGCCTAGTGAATCGTAACAGTATCTATCAAATATTAATGTAGCACTCCCTCATTTCCTGAGTGAGTGAGGAACATTTTAAATTAGTGGAATGACCCTGACACCCAGCTGGACAGCTAAAGTTTACTCCTTTTTGTTCCAAAGTAGGTCTTTAAGTTACATTGTTAATTTTTTAAATATATAGGTGGTCTCGGAATCGTAATGAGATCCCCCCTTTTTACAGTTCCAAGTTTAATTTTAAATAGTGTTAAGTCCCCTGAAAGCTTACACTTCTTAGTTGTAAAGAAATGTAATACTGGTAAATTCCATGCAAGTCATGGGCCTCCCATTTCCCTTGAAAATGAACCTTGCTGAATAGTCAAGTTTGGTTCATACTTTTCTGACTCAGGGGTATGTTATCACATTAGAACATGTTTTGAATTATAATATTTTCTATTCAATTGTGGTTTCATTATTAATTCTTACACTGGGCTGTTTTCGTGACCCTCACCCCTTCGCTCTGCGTCACTGACATCGAAAAATTGCCAACCGCTCAGGATCCTCATGGGATCTCTCCAATCTTCTTAGCTTATGTAGCAATGTCCTGGATTTCAGGATGCACGGGCAACTAGCATTGAAAGACTGCTGTGAGGGCACTTTTCGGCATAGGGTCAGGTACTCCATTCACAGTTTTGAAGAAGAGTCACTGGACCTGAAACAGTAACTCTGTTTTCTCTTCACAGATGCTTGGACTTCACCAGTTTCTTCATCCCCCCTCCCCCCACCTTGTCTCAGCCGAATCCCTCCAGCCCGGCACCGCCTTCCTGACCTGCAGTCTTCTTCTTGACCTCTCCGCCTCCACCCTACTCCGACCTATCACCTTCACCTTGACCTCTTTCCACCTATCACATTTCCAACGCCCCTCCTCCAAGTCCCTCCTCCCTACCTTTTATCTTCTCCTGCTGAACACTCTCTGCCCATTCCTGAAGAAGGGCCTGTGCCCGAAACGTCGAATCTCCTGTTCCCTGGATGCTGCCTGACCTGCTGTGCTGTTCCAGCAATAAAGTTTCAGCTTTGATCTCCAGCGTCTGCAAACCTCACTTTCTCCTTCACAGATGCTGTCAGATTTACTGAGTTTCTCCAGGAATTTCCACTTTTGTTTGCCATGAGGTTTTTGCTCCCTATGCGTTTACTCACTTAGCATCCACCTGAATGCTTGCAGCATCCCTGCCTTACCTCGTCTTGCCTAATGGCGCAGTCCCATAACCAGATAGCATGCCTTTCTCAGTCTAAGGAGACAGACATCCACCTGTACAGCAGTGTGCTTCATCGATCTCATAGCTGTACCATATGCCAGCAGCTTACACAGCAAACACACTGTTTGCGCAGCAGGCAGCCAGCCATGTCTTAAAGTCTTAGGCAAGAAGTTTTCACCAAACTCCATGGAGACAGCTGACAGCTGAGGGAATCATGTATGGTAAGGCAAGGGCAGCCTCTGAATCGCCTCAAGGGGATTGGCCACGAACAGCCAGGACATTATCGGTCAGGGAGCCCATGCCTCTGGAGTCCAGCGAGTGGGTCACAATCAGTCATGTGGCTCCAGAGTGGCCAGTCCAAGAGTAAGGTGAACACACTCAGGAAGATTTACAGGTATTGGTCAGGGATCTGGGCATTTCTTATCTAGGGCTGTTCGCTCGGTTACTGAGGGAGTAGGCTGTGATCTGTCTATTGATTCACCCGGAAAAGGTTAAAGTAGTTGGTTGGGGGTTGTGGTGGGGTAAGGAGAGGTCGATGCTGGGGGAATATACTCATGAGAATTGAGTGCTGCAGGTTAGGGGAGCAGTGAAAAAGACAATTGTGAAGGGGGGTAATTATACTTCTAAGTGGGTTGGGGGAGAATATGGTAAAGCGAGGGTGGAAACGGGGTAATGCAGGGTTGGGGTGGGGTTAGTGGTTAGTCCACCATCAGAACCACCCCAGCATCATGGTGGGAAACACTGTTTGATCAGACTTTGGCATGGTCACCTCATATGCCAAGGGCTGGGAGGATAAAGGTGGGCAAATACAGAATCATTTGGATCCTGGTGGGTGGGGATCTGGGGATAGGTGCAAAGCTTATGGGTTTCTCAGGAAGGGCTATGGAAAGGGAAGTTGGATATTTGGGCTCTCAACAACACATCAAGTTGGAGTTTGGATATCACTGTCTCAACAGCACTCACTGACATCTTGTGTTGTGATAGAAATGCAGAAATGGAACAAAAATGGCCACAATAATATCAGAATGGACACGGTGTCTCAACCTGTGAGGGAGGGGAATGCAAGCTTCACTGATGTGACGTACTTTAGGAGAAACAACATTACACACAGATCCACACAGGATGTAGGGGCTCCCAATTCCTCAAGACCCAAATTAATTGGCTTCCTGTGTGCTGTACACCTGCCTGTCCCAGACATTGCTGATCACTTCATTCAATACTAACACTTCTACACACAGAGGTCAGAAAAAGAATAGCAATTTTTGAACAAATGATACTGGCAGAACCCATTGTCCCTTATACGCCTTGTTTACCGTGCCTCTATATACTATAATAGGCTCTTAACCAAGATATCACTCCATGTTGCATCCTAAGTGGTCAGAATGTTAGACATCGTGGTACCACAGTTACATTTGGGGCTAAACGAGAGACTCAAATGGATGCAGTGCAATAACATTCACACTTAAGGAAACATAAGCATTGATAAGGAGTACAACATCCCTGTGCTATCAATCTGAGATTCTAGTCATTGCCCAGCACTTGTGTAATGCTAATATTCATTGTCATTGATCTCCGATAATGTGGGTGTTATCCACATTGTACTGTAAATGAACATGAACTACTTTGATATCTGAGGTTTCACAAATGTTTCTGAGCACTGTCAAATCATCTGCGAATAATCCCACTTCAGACCGTCTGATGGAGAGAAGGTAACTGATGAAGATTGGGCATAGCACAATACCCCTGAGAAACACTTGCGGAGATGTTCTGGAGCTGACATGATTGGCCTACAAATTTTGTTAAAGCAGCTATTGCTGATAATTTTAGGTAAAAAGAAAATAAAGAATTGAAATGGTTAAGAAAGTTCTTAGGATTATAAGCAAAATAAAAGACCTTAAGAAAATAGAAACAGGGAGAAAATGACAAATGGAACAGAGAATGGATAAAATATTCAACGTGTCTACATAACAGCACATGACAGGGTCAATTTAATTTGTTAGTGGAACTGTTTAAAAGAATTATGAGGAAAGTCTATGAATCAATTATTTGAAATTGTGTCTACAAACAGTAAACCTATTTATGTTCGAAGTCCTGATTTACTTTCCACTGCACGGATTCATCATTGATTGAACCAATAAACTATGGAATGAGAAGAAAATTGCTTAAATAGCGCCCATTCTAACATAAAACATGAGCAAAACTACAGCTGGAAAGGTGACAGCATTTAGAAGTGAGTTTAAAATGGAAGTTATTTCATAAAGGAACAATACTATCAGAAGGAATGTCTGTGCATTAAAATTTGTTTTGAACTAAATTAAAATTAAGTAGAATGCATTTTCAGTAATGTGTTCTATTAAATTTTAATAGACACAAAATTATATGTGCTATCTAAGTCTTAAAGGCCAAAGGTAAACTTTGTAATAGTTAATTAAAATAAATATTTTCCATTAAATTGTCCTGCAGAAATCAGCGCACTTCAAAAATTAATTAATTCTGAAGTATTTTGAGATAAATTGACGTCAAATTGCTGTACAAATTCAAACATTATGAATAAAAATTGAAAGTTCTATGTGATTAGAATAGAAGATACAGTTGTTAAGTGGTTTAACATAAGAACTTCTCTCAGGCATAGCATTAATACCCATAAGCCTTCGACTGAGTGAACAATTGGTCTAGAAAACTACAGACAAAATTATAAATCTGTGACTACAATGTCTTACAAAAACCAAGCATCTTTTGACTTTATTTAATTTTTAATATAGCTCCACATTTTTCACTGAACAAGTTTCGGTCATTTTCTCCCTGTTTCTATTTTCTTAATGGGAAAAGGCTGAAGAATAACAAAATAAAGGTTACATTATGATGGGGTTTGATGAATAGGCTCTGGAGAAGAAGATTCCAATTGCGAAGATAAACTAGGGGTCGTTCTGCATATATAAGCCAGTCACTATAAATCTAATGAATGATTCAGGAGAAATAACTTTACCAAAAGAGTGGTTAGAATGTGAAGCTTGCTACAATGTGGAATGGTTAAGCTGAATTGCATACATATCTTTAAAGAGACTTTAGATATTGAAGGAGAAAGCCAAAGAAGGACATGCTGACAGGATTAAACAATAATAGATGTGAGGAGGCCAACAAGGAAAATACACAATTGAGATGGTGTAACCTATGGTGTTATACACCAAGAGCTGAAAGGTGGAAATTAGCTGGATAGTGATAGGCAGCCAATATCGACTTGAGCAGCTTCCATCAGGGCCGTGAATCTTTCCAGATTGGCATGTTAACATCATCATAGATCAATTGGCCCAAATAGCATGATTCTGGTTTGTAAATTCTATATAATTCCTTGGAGGTCTTGTGGCACAGTAGTGAGCAGCAGCTGTGGTTTCCAGTTTTACGTCAGATCTTGATGGCTATGTAAAGTGTTTCATAATGCAAACAGGTTTATTATGAAACTGTAACTCCTTCCTATACATCTGCAGCAGTCAGAAAAAAATAGAATGTTTCCTGCAACAGCCTCCTCATTTTAACTGACTTCACATGCGCACAACTTCTTGCATTGACATGTAACACCATTCCTCCACTGAAAACAGCAAATGCTGGGGATCATAGTGGGTTAGACAGTATCCACGGAGAGAGAGGAAGCTAATGATTTGACTCTGGATGACTCTGCATGAGATGAAGAGTTATCTATACTCGAAATGTCTGCTTGCTCTCTCTCCATCAAAGCTGTTTGACCCACTGTGATCTCCAGTATTTGTTGTTTTCAGTACAGATTCCAGCATCTGGCATAATTTGCTCCTAGCCTTCATCCACCACTCTTGCCAAAAGCATGCATCTGAATTTACATGAGTAATGGGCTGGCACAAATTGACAAACCAAAATTTAAATATGGTCAGCTGGTAACAACAAAATTGAGATTAGTGGTGATTGACAGCATGCTTGCACGGGTAATTTCTTACATTGGAAAAACCTCTGAATTGGAACAGTAATATAGTTAACAAAAGTGGTATTCCTTTCAGAGAGATCCAGATCCAGTGGATTCCTCTTACCTTCTCAGTGCTTTCCTCTTGAGCATACCTCTGTGCTTCTTAAGAATGAAAGTTGAAGGGATGCTGGAGAATTGTCATGGTTGGTTAACAAGCTTTCTTTGTCAGTAGTGTGTTATAACAGGACAGCATAAACTTGAATTATAGTCACTCTGAGAGGAAGGTGCGATGGTTGAAAACAACAGCTTATTTGCTATTGAACATAGAACAAAGAAAATTGCAGCACAGGAATAGGCCCTTCAGCCCTCCAAGCCTGCGCCAATCCAGATCCTCTATCTAAAACTGTTGCCTATTTTCTAAGGATCTGTATCCTTTTGCTTCCCACCTATTCATGTATCTGTCTAGATTCAACTTAAATGAAGCTATCATGCCCGCCTCTACCACCTCCCCTGGCAACGCATTCCAGGCACCCACCACCCTCTGCATGAAGAACTTCCCACGCATATCTCCTCTAAGCTTTTCCCTCTCACCTTGAACTTGTGACCCCTAGTAATTGAGTCTCCCACCCTGGGAAAAAAGCTGGTGGTGGCATGACATTTGGGATTGTGTTACATTGTCAGATGAGTCCTGTAGGGAATTGAGGTGCATTTCCAGACAAGACCAAGTAGAAACCTGCTTTATTTCTGTGGACACCAAATAATTCTGGACCTGCCTTCTTGAACTTCAAGTGCAGCAGTTTGCCTAAATATTTCAATCGGACTCTTTGGAGTGGCTGACTACTTCAATAGCTTGGTGAAGATCAGACCACTTCCTTAAGAATTCCCCAAGTTAACAAATTACATCTGCAGGTTCTTCTATGTGCACTTGTTGTGACACCCACAATTATTCACTTTTCTGTTTTTCTTTCTTATAGTGACTGAACTCAAAGGCAGTTCATATCTGCAACTGAGAATTTAGACAGCAATCTCACACAATTTTCTCTTCAGCAACCACAACCATCACCCAACAACTTTCAAACTTCACTACAGATGCTAGAAGGCAGAAAAACATTCCTGTTGGAATACCTAAGGGAAGGGTGCAAAACATAATCATATACGCTTATTCTTTGCAAGAGGATCAAAAGAAGCTGGAACCATGAAAAAGCAGATTTTTTGTCTTATCGCTGTGTTCCCTACAATATCATATGTTCTACACTTTAAACTATGACTTTGGTTTTGGAAATTTGTGAATTCAAGGAAGGTCCAATATTATAAAACAAATGTTTTGTATTTTTTTTGTTGTGTGTAGGATCTGGAAAATAATTGAAATATATCTAAGCATCTTATTTCATTTCTATAATCTTAATCTCTCCTCACCTCAGGTCCTCAACAGGAAAGTTGAAGTCTGCAAACTTCTGCGTCATCTAAATCACTGTGAACATTGCAGCAAGAGGTCTATTGGTATTTACTTTGCTGACTATTGGTAGCAAGAATTCTGTACAGAAGACAAGCAAAAAAAAAGCAGCTTTAGATTAGATTCCCTACAATATGGAAACAGGCCATTTGGCCCAACAAGTCCACACCGACCCTCCAAAGAGTAACCTACCTCGATCCATTCCCCTCCCTGACATTTACCCCTGACTAATGCACCTAACACTATGGGCAATTTAGCATGACCAATTCACATGTTTGGATTGTGGGAGGAAACCCATGCAGATACAGGGAGAATGTGCACACTCCACCCGAGGCAGGAATCACTCCCAGGACCCTGGTGAGGCAGCAGTGCTAGCCACTGAGTCACTGTGCCACCCCAGATAATCGACACTTATTTACATCAGGATATCTGCAGCTAAAGGAATTCTTTTGAATGTCTTCTTTGAGCACCAAAATGTCTACATCTGTATTGTACTTTGAACTATATTTAATTATTTGCACCCTTACTGACCATTCAGAAAAAGATCATGAATTGAGTAGTTCCTGAAATAAGTCATTTGACAATTGGAATGAAACTAAGAAATTGAAATGGATTCAACAGTTCTTTTTTGGATCTTAACATTTTTCAGACAAAGAAGGTAAAATAAAAATAGATGACCACGTATCACGGAGGGACTAGTTGGTCTGAAATGTGATGCATTTGCTCTGTTTCAAGTCTTGACCTGAAAAAGCATGCAAGCTTTGATTTCCTGAGAACCTCATTTTCTCAAATAAATTAAATTCTGCTGAATATATTTCCTCTACTAGTCTCCTGACACTTTTCACAATCCAGTGATACCTTTTCTTACTTATTAAGGGATCTGTGGCTTTTATAAGAAAATAAAATGCATCATTTATTTTTCTTCCTCTTAAAAAAACTTTTTGCATGTAGGAATTCCTGAGGCTGCATATTCATTGGAAATGACTCCATTTAGATGGCCAAGCAGAGGTAATTTGCAAAGACATTTTTTTTTGTAATTGATGCACATTTGGTGCACATTGGCACCAACGACATAGGTAGGAAGAGGGGTGGGGAGGTCATTCAAGAGCTCAAGGAGTTAGGCTGGAAGCTAAAAGCTAGTTGTTCTATGTTCTATGTTCTATCTATGTTCTATGATGTTATTAATGAGGCTGGAAGGAGACCACTTCACTCACAGCATTTACAAATGGACCATCTGGTGTAAGCCAGTAGTTGTGGACTAGTGACCATTTATCAATGGTACAGGTCTCTGTCTATCAAACATCTATGTGATTGACTTCCAAATAGCTAACAGCTTATGCATATGAATGTTTGGGTCAGAAGATTAGGATCTCTGCAAGGGTGGGAGTTGTCTCTCTTCTGTGCAACAAAATAAAATGCATTAAACCCGTTTATATTTCCCTCAGCTGTGGCTCTTAATCAGTGAGCTGCAGCATTTACAAGATCGAACCTGCCACCCTGTGCCTTCTGCCAACAAGCGCAAGAATCTAAAGAAGAATCAAGCAGCAGCACATCCTGACAAGCCAAAAGGATCACCATGTGAACAGGGGCCATTGAACTGCATTCCTGGTATTTCCCTGCACCTCTCACATCCATGATTTTTTGCGCCAGTGTCTGTCTGTATGTGTGTCCGTGGAGTGGTGGGTTAAATAGAAACATAGAAAATAGGAATGGTGTAGGCTATTTTATTCAGCACTTCAAGCCTGCTCTGCCATTCAATATGATCATGGCTGATCGTTCAACCCAGTACCCTGTTCCTTCTTTCCCCCCATACCTTTAGCCCTAAGAGTGCTATCTAACTCCTGGTGGAAACCATTCAATGTTTTAGCTTCAATCACTTTTTATGGTAGGTAACCCTATAGTTCCCCACACTGTGGGTGAAGAGATTTCTCCTCATTTCAGTTTTAAGTGGTCTACTTGTATTTTTAGACTGTGATCCTGGTTCTGCTTTGCCAAGTCATTTGGGACATAACTTCCAGCATTTATTCTGTCTAGTTCTGTTAAGATGTTTCTATAAGATTCTCTCCCTCATTCTTCTAAGTGCCAGTAATTATGGTACAAACTGATCCACTTTCTTTTAGTTTATAAAGGGTTTAAATTGAACTAACTGAGTTACATGTCAATGATTCATAATTGTTTATCTGTAGCTAAAAACATATTTATTTGTGGGAAATATTTATTCTTATGAGTAAAAGCCTGATCTGTACTTTCCATAAAACTGTATTTAAAAGATAGGTAAATTGGGGAATTTTGCATACTTTTGGGAAATTGTTAACTTTGGTGAAGACTTCAGGGATAGCAGGTTTGATATCCAACGCTTTAAGCCAGCCAGGAATGGCAAGGTTTCAAAGCTTATCCAGCTGTGGCTTGAAACTGAGGGATTGAAGGTTTGGATGTGCTATTAGTTAATAGCAGAAATGAAGGAAAACGCCAGACATTTTACTGTGATTGAGACATGGTATTCAAAATGGAAAAGGATTTCCTGTAGGTGGCAGAGTAGTCCCAGGCAGACCTAAGGAAACTTTCAATTCAGGTTTCCAAATTTTGGCTGAAGCTGTGTATGTGAAAGATTGCTTCTGCTAAAGGGAATTAGTTTTAGGACTATTGAGAAACAGGTTACCTCGATGTAAGGAGTTTAGTTTTAAAATTCCAGCCTAGAACAGTTTGGTTAAAACCCTGAAAGGGGTACTTGAAACTGAAAAAGTCTAAGCTCGATTGCAGGAGTGCTCCAGGAAGAGGCTATGAGAATCCCAAAATCATAAATTTAAGCCACAATTCAATTAAGCCAATAAATGTAAATGAGAAAGGCTAAACATGATAAAGGTGCCTTGCATTTTACCACGTATTTCAAATTTTTTAAATTTGTATTGTCCGTAAACAGGTTTGTTCATTTTATTTTAACTTCATCTCATTTGAAAAATAAGCTTGTTTTTTTTTGGTAAACACAAAAGCTGCAGCATTTCGTGGGTGAGTTTCAGTAAACTATCACTTCACCAAAAAAAGATGATCTATCAAGCCAGATTTTGTCTGGGATTAAACCATACCTGCTATCACATTGCGTGTGTCCCTGCTAAATGAGATAGATTTCAAATACATCTAGTAACTCAAGACTGAGCAACCATGATGTGCAATGGACCTTAAAACACTATCTGCAAACTGCATCATCCAATCTAACATTACTGTCAAACCAGGGGATCAACTCTGGCTTGAAGGATTCAGGACATACTGCCAGGAGCAACTTAGAAATAAAATATTAACTAGATAACAGGACTGCTTACATGCCAAACAGCATAAGCAGCAAGTGTTATACAGGAGTAATTGATTCCTCAACCAACAAATCAGAACAAAGCCCTGGAATTCTGTCACATCCAGTCATGGATGATGAGATACAATTAAACATTCTATAGGAGAAGGTTGCAGAAGTCCAGCACATCAGTGCAAAGATAAGGCCGAAGCCTTTTCAAGAAATGCTGAGTGGATGATTCAACTTAGCCTTCTCTGGAGGCCCCCATCATCATGGATGACAGTCTTCAACCAATCTAATTCAATCAATGTGATATCAAGAAATAGTTGAAGGCAATGAGCCCTGACAATATTCTGTTTGTAAGACAAAGATCTGTGTAACCATGCCTCTAGCTAAACTGTTCAGCTACAACACTGGCATCTACCTGGCAGTGTGTGAAATTGCACTGCTATGTTTCGTAAATAGAAACCAAGACAATTCCAATCTGATTAATTTACATCACTTCTGTTTACACTCAAAGCGATAAAAAGAGTCATCAACAGAGATCATTTACCAGCACTTGCTAGCATGAAGCTGCACACAGATGCTCATTTTGGGTTCTGCCAGGGCCACTAGGCTCTTGACCTTATTTCAGCTGTGGTTCAAAGATGGATAAAAAGCTGAATTCCAGAGGTAGGTGAAATAGGCCATGTCCAAATGGAACAAGACAGGGACAATATCCAAGTTTGGACAGATAAGTTGCAACAACATTCGCACCACACAATCGCCAGGAAATGAACATCTCCAGCAAGAAGAATTGAGCCATCAGTCCTTTATTTTCAATGACATTGCCATCACTAAGTCTCCCATTATCAACATCCTGGGGATTACCATTGACAAGAAACTGAACTGGAGTGGTTATATAAAAACAATAACAACAGTTGGTCAGAGGCTTGGAATTTTTCAACAAGAAATTCTCTTAACTCCAATAACGTCTACAAGCCACAAGACAGGGGTGCATTGGAATACTCTGCATTGCCTGATTGGATACAACTTTAGCACCACTCAAGGAGTTTGACACCTTCCAAGACAATGATTCATGCTTGACTGGTACCATATCCAAAAACATTCACTCCCCACAACACCAATGCTCCTTAGCAGTAGTGTTTACCTTCCAAATCCATGACCATTACTGTTGAGCAAGACAATGGTTACAGATACATGGGAACACTGTCAACCACAACTTCCCCTCAGTATACAGATTTGAACTATATTATTGTTTCTTTACTGTCACTTGTTAAAGTTCTGGAATTCTCTCCCTGTAGTATTGTGGGTATCATGAGTATTGCAGCAGTTCAAGAAGGTACCTCACCACCATCATTGCTGGACTAGCCAGAAATGCCCACATCACCTGAATTGATAAAAAAAAAGGATAAAATAAAGAGCCAAAGTGTATTACAACCAAAACTACTGATGATACAAAGTGAGGTGAGAAAGCAAACTTTGAGGAATTCACAAAAAAATGACATATTGACAAGAGTTGGCTAACTTTTGGCCCCTCCTACACAAGAAAATATGATGCTACCAACTTTGGTGGGAAGAATATTAAAGCAGAACGTCGATGAAATTGACAGAAATGACAGAACAATGTATTGCAGAGAGTAGTGCTGGATGTTCTTATACAGATTACAATAAAGCAGATTGCAGGCACAAATAATTTGGGAGATCAATAAGATGTTGATTTATAGCAGAGGGTGAAGTTTAAAAATAGGGAGGTCATTCCACAATACATCACTAAGCAATCACCTTGTCAATTGAGGAAAGATTGACCAGATTGGCCCAAAACTCACTGGGGGTTAGAAGAATGACACGTAATCTCATTGAAATTTGCAAGGTTCTGTAAGGTCTTGAATTGATAAAGCCTGAGAGGTTTTTCCTCATTGGGGGAATATAGAGCTAGGAGGCATAAATTCAGAATATCATTAGGTTTTAGGAGTAGTTGTAGAGGAAATTTCTGCTCTCAGACATTCCTGAATGTTTGTAATTCTCTACCGTCAAGAGCGGAGGAGGTTGAATCATTGAAAATATACAGCACTGAGTTAGAAGGATTCCTGAATTTTAGGTAACTTAGCAGTTAAATGGAGATGAGACCAAAATTGAATCTGCCAAGATCTTAATGAATAAAGCATGTCTCAGGGGCCATGTGGATAACACTTGCTTGTTTTGCTTACATTGGGAATATCAATGTTTATTCTTCATGTGAAGTGATTCCAACTCCTTTTACTTCATCGTATCCAAACACCACACTCTTTTTCCTTCTTTTAGTCTCATGCACTTCCCCTGGGATGAATACTGGAAAAAAAAAGATTTTTTTCAGTGCTCCAGGATCAAGAGATGGCAGTTGGATGAACTGAATAGCTTTTCCAAACATGATTGGCAGTCCACCTTCCTTCTGTACTCTGTGAAGTGCTTCTATGAAATATACTTATGTTATTCAGCTCACGTGATAGAAGGTTGCACATTTGTAGAATCATATTAGGATTTCAGCTCAGGAGGAGAGCATTTGACCTGTGTTGACCATAAACCAGCTCTCTGGAATAGCAATTTCTTTGATCACACTCACTGATCTTTCCCCATGCTCCTTCTTACTGTTTCGCCTTCAGATCTTTCTCCAACTCCCTTGTGAAAGCCACAGTTCATATTACCTTCACCACTCTGTCAGGCACTGCATTCCAGATCAGAACCACTTGCTCCATATTTGTTCTACTTTTCTCATACTGACCTTTGTTTTTTTTTCAATCACTTCAACTTAGTGCCCACCAGTTTATAATCCTTCCATCAATGGGAACAGCTTCTCTACATCTGTTCTGAATGGAACCCTAATTTTGGATATTTCTAACAAAAACCTCTCTTAACAGCTTCACTCCTCTAAGGCATGCAGTTGCAGTTTCTCCAACCTCTCCATGTAACTGAAGCCCTTGGAACCATTCTTGTAAATCTTTCCTGCACTGTCTAAAAAATTCACATCCTTTTAAAATCTGGTGCTTAGAATTGGCCACGATGCTCCTGGTGACAGCAAATTAATAATTTGCAAATAATAATTAAAACTTCCTTGCTTTCGTACTTTATATCTCTATTGATAAAATCCCAGATTCTGCACAATGTATTAATGCTTCCTCAGTCTCTTCTGCCACTTTCAGTGAGCTGTGCCCAGTTCTCTCTTTTCTGTATCCCCTTTAGAATGATATATGAAGTGGCTAATCCACCAAGCCCATGCATCATGAACAACTTCACGTGGTCAGTCCCCGGACCTGCATATCTTTGGTAATCAGAGCACCCATTAGAAACAGGGAGAATGTGGAAACTCCACACACACGGTTACCTAAGGCTGGAATTGAACCTAAGTTCCTGGTCACATGAGGCAGCTGAGCTAACCACTGAGCCACCATGCCACACCAAATTCCTTTTGGTTTCTCTTTGGACACACTGAATTATGCAAATTATTAGCACTTGAAACTGTTGTAAACATGGTTCTGGATTTAAGATGCTCCTCAAGGTCTACCTGTCCTTGCTCATGGAACAACTCTTGGTCTAAATGTTTTCTGACATGACCACAGTAAAGCACAAGATGCATTGCCAAAAAATATTCTTTCGAATGGTGTCAACAAGCAGAAAATCACTTATATTATAGTAAATAAACCTAGAAACAATGGCTTTCACACAGCAATTTGTTTTCACTTGAAAGCTGGAAATAAATTCCCAGTTATGATTCACCAGTAAGTTTCTAAATGGAAAATCACTCCAACTCCTCACTTTTTTTGTTATTTTTTTCTGCACATCACTTTTGACCACTGGACAATTTCCTCAAGTAGATGTCTTCAGGGTGAAACTAGAATAGACGGCATTTTACAATCAATACAAGAGGACTGCCATTTCAAAGTAGCAGACTCTTGCTTCACTTTAAAGCAAATACCATACATCACAGGAGTCCTTTCTTTCAGTTGCTCTCTGCTGTGCCAGTGATGCGTCAAGCAGTGGGTCACTGAAGATCAGTTAATCACAGCCAAGTTTGGTGCATAAAGTTCAAAACTTATCTATTCCAGGCAGGATTCGGAGCCCACACAAAGGCCATCATGAGCTTTTTAACAGCAGAAAACTACATTTATCTTTGAACAAGTGGCTCTCTGGATGTCATTATGAACAGAAATGGATTCTAGCTTTCTGTACTTTCTACACATAAAACTGTGTGGTTGAATCTAGGTAGATTATTAAACTTTGATTGTATTCTAATTTATTGTGCATTTCCAAAACAAATGTACCAAGAATTATCTAAGTAAAATGTCTTGTGTATTGAACAATAGTCTATTCTCAGCACTGAGTGATACATAAAATCAGAGACTGGACCCTATAACTCCTGCAGGGTGTTTGTTGGGATAATGTAAAATATGAGTTTTGTGCAGTCTACCACTTTCTCAATAACCCTGAAGTTGTTACCGCAAAATATGATACAAACTAGAGATAAATCAGCAGTCCAAATATATTTTTAAAATAAAAATGAATAATTAACAGTCAATTGAACCTATTACCCAACAAACTGATGGCACTCCCCAAATGCTGCCAATGCTGCAATACAGCAGGCATGGGTAGCTGGGCAGAAGTAGGTAGTCTACCTTTAGAGGCCAAGTTGCAAAAAAGTGGGGAAGAAATGGGGGCAGGGATGTTTAATTGAGCACAGGACTATTCCCATATCGTTACCTTCCTGCCTGGCCCCCAGAAGCCATGCAGGATTGATTAAGGCATGCAGTGAGGAGGGCACAACACTGTAAACAGGGGAATATAGACAAGGGAAGTGATTTGGCAAAAACCTGGCAAATGGAACTTAAAATGAGAAAATGTAATGTTATTGAGTTTGGTAGGGAGAAAAGAAGAACTGAATATTGTTTAAATAGCCAAACTCTGTAGAAAGCTACAGCACAGAGGAATTTGGGGGTCTACATGCATGAATCACAAAAGGCTACCATCAAAATTCACCAGGTGTCAAGGAAAACAAATGGAATATGTTTGCCTTTACTTTACAGGGAATAGAGTATAAATAAAGGGAAGTCTTGTTCAAACTATACAAGGCACTAGTCAGACCATAGCTGAATTATTGTGAATGGTTTTGGTCCTTTTCTCTCAGGAAGGATGTACTGGCTTCTGAGGCAGTTCAGGGAAGTTTCACTCAGCTAATATGAGTTATGGAAGGATTTTCGTTTGAGGATAGGTTCAGTACTTACTGGAATTTAGAAGACGGAGAGAAGACTTTGTTGAAGCATACAAGATTCCCAGGAGATTTGACAGGTTACATGCAAAGAGGTTGTACCCCTTTGTGGGAGAGTCTAGGACCAGAGGGCATAATCACAGAATAAGGGGTCACCCATTTGGACAGAAATGAGGATTTCTTTTTCTTTCAGAGTGTAGTGAATCTTTAAAGTTGTCAAGGCTGGATTGTTAAGTATATTCAAGGCTGAAATTCTTACATCTTGAATTGTTAAAGGAATCAAAAGTTATGGGGAAAAGGCAGGAAAGTAGAGGTCAGGATTATCAGATCAATCATGATCTCATTAAATGGTGGAGCAGACATGAGGGGCTAAGTGGCTTACTTTTACTTTTATGTCTTGTGGCCTTAGTCCTCTTGCCCAAAGCTGGTCAGGTTGCATGGCACTAGCATCCATCTCCTCTTTCTTTTTCCGACGCCTGCCTGCAATTGCAGCTGGTGGATCTGTAGTGGGCTTCATTCAGGAACATTGGGTGTTGGCAGTTTGTTCTTCTCTTGGGCAAACAAGCAGTCAGTTTAAGATTAGATTAGAGTCCCTACAGTGTGGAAACAGGCTCTTCAGCCCAACCAGTCCACACCGACCCTCCGAAGAGTAACCCACCCAGACCCATTTCCCTCTGACTAATGCACTAACACTATGGGCAATTTAGCATGGCCAATTCACCTGCACATCTTTGGACTGTGGGAGGAAACCAGAGCACCCGGAGGAAACCCACACAGACATGGGGACAGTTACCTGAGGCTGGAATCAAACCTGGGACCCTGCTGCTGTGAGTCAGCAGTGCTAACCACTGAGCCACCGTGCCACCCAATTATCAACTAAAACCAAACTGCAGGAACAGGAGTATTATTCTCTCAGTGAAATTGCTCAATGCTGTCTCAGTAGTAAAAGTATTACTCATTCAGTATTTAGAGTTTGATCAAAGAATATAGGAGTTGAGCAACTAGGCGTGTGTGAAAGGACATGTTTTTTTTTTGTTATGCAATGTACGGGAATGATTTGGAATTTGCAGCCTACAAGGATGATAAAAGCATAGGTAATTAACCATTTCAAAAGGACACACAAGGTAAATAAACTTTCAGTGCTATGCAAAATAAAATTGACTCAAAAGAGAGTCCACATAGATATGATGCACCCCATGGATTTCTTTTCTGCTGCTACGATTCTATATCCATGTCATTCGATTATATTTCAGATGACAGTAGAGATATGTAGACTGCAAGCTTTGGTTCTGCAGACCCTCTTCTTCTCAGTGTCATGCATGCTATTTGAGGTGAAATTTACATACCCATCCTTCTGTACAGCCCATATTAAATGCCATTTGGATTTGGGATATTAGTATGGGCACTTAGTTTGTGAATGACATGAGCAGGTCAGTATGTAACATTGATATCACTATAGTTCTGAAATTTCTGATGTGTTTGTTTTTGACCAACTTTTGCTGTGCTCATTGAATGCTTGGATGTTTGTATTGCAACAGACTTTAGTTTAACCAATATCTTATGAATCAACACAAATAAAGGATAGCATTATGTGTATACTGCCTGTATTATGTTTCTATTACTTAGTGTGTGTTTTTACATTGATTATGTGGACCGCTTGGTTATCTGGAATATTTGACCAACAGGTGCACTCCTGGTCCCATAGGTATCAGATAGTAAAAAGGTTTACTTTATTGATTAAATCGGTGAATTTTCGAATTCTGGTGCAGCATATAGTAAAGGTCATGTTATGTATAGTCCCCAGATGAGGATTCCCCAATGCATTGAGTTTCTAGATACCCTTAACTGTTCATCTCCCGATGAGGAGGTATAAACTGGCCTTCTTTCTTTGTTCAGCCAACACCTCAGTTGATTGCAGAAAGGTTAGTTTAAACAAAACTTCCTTTCCTTGTAGATGACTTTGTTACAAACCCAAGTGAACCTACTTTATAAGAATCCAATTTAACTCAGATTTCCAGAAATGACACAGTTAAACAAAGTTTATTAGTGATTAAACGTGAGAGCAATTAGTAACACAACACCAAAAGGCACACAGTTGCCGATTAGAAATAAGAAGTGGGTCACCAAAGGTAAAACTAAAACGTCATACAATTGTTTGTGAAGAGCACATGATTGATCATTGCAATAAAGGTCACCAGTAGTATTCACATTGGTAGTTGAACAGTTGTTTGCTGAGAGTTTTGATTTTGTAAACTGATTGAAGATCCTTTGTCCTGATTCATTTTTTTATTTGGTTTGCAGCACTCAGAAGAAGAAAAGGTCTCCCTATGTGTTGTCCTGCCTGATTAGTGGCTTCAAGCATTCAGAGTGGGAGAAGTTCTTTGTCTGCAACACAGAGGTAACAGGAGATAGTTTCTCAGCCATGATGTTCACAGCATGCTAATGCTCAAATACAAGCTGACAAACACACAAGTGTTCAGTCTCACTAGTCCATGCCAGTAAAGTTGAAACTGGCTTTTCTGATTGATTGAACGATTTAATGTCACTTGTATTTTACCGTGAATAATGCAGTAAAATATGGTGAAAAGCGTCCACTTGTCGCCATAATTCAGTGCCATTTTGTATAGTTCAAGAATAAAAAGAATAAAAAGATATAACTAAAAGAGAGTCTATCTTTAATCTCTCACTTCTGTGATGAGACCTGAGACCTGAGCTGGCTCACTAACAACACCTGCAACGCCACTCTCCTCTAATTTGTCTCTGCTGCCTGTGCCCAACTGACCAACATCTGAGTCACCACTCTTCAGGCCTCATTGATAACCTGGAGTCCCTTGCTCCAGGCCTATTGCAATCAGAAGCTGCCACCATCATCTTGTTGGTAAACAAGAGCTTTTATACCCTTCTCATACATTCTACTAAGGGAGAAACACAAAATTTGTTGGCAGTTTGGGATATAATACAACAAGGCCTTACAACAGGACCCGGACAATATCCAAGCTTGGGCTGACAGTGGCAAGTGACATTCGCACAACACAAATGCCAGGCTATGACCATCACCAACATGAAGCAATCTAACCACTGCCCCTTGACATTCAACTGTGTTACCTTCACTGAATCCCTGACGACCAATATCTTGAGAGTTATCATTGTTCAAAAACTCAACTGGCCTTACTCCACATAAACACAGTGGCTACAGCAGCAGGTCAGAGAGTAGAAAAATTGCAGCGAGTAACTCATCTCCTGAAAGCCTGTCCACCATCTACTAGATACAAGTCAGAAGCGTGATGGAATAGTCCCCCCACTTGCCTGGATGAATGCAGCCCCAACAAGACTCAAGAAGCTTGACACCAGCCAGGTCAAAACAGCCAACTTGATTGATACTGCATCCACAAGCATCCACTCCATCCTCTGCCAATATTCTGAAGCAGCAGTGTGTGCTATCTACAAGATGCACTGCAGAAATTCACCAAAGATCCTCAGACAGCACCTTCCAAACCCACGACCGTTTCCATCCAGGAAGACAACGGCAGCAGATATATTGAAACACCACCATATTCAAGTTCCCCTACAAGCCACTCACCAGCCTGACTTGGAAATATACCGCCATTCTTCACAGTTGCTGGGTCAATATCCTGGAATTCCCTCCCTAATGGCATTGTGGGTCAACCCACAGCAGGTGGACTGCAGCGGTTCAAGAAAGCAGCTCACCACCACCTTCCCATGGATAACTACGGACAGGCAATAAATGCTGGCCAGACAGCGACACCCACATCCCACTAAAAAAGAGAAGAAAAGAAAAATGCCACAGGAGCCAGCTTACTGTTGAGCAGAGGTTATCTGATCCTCATTATCTTCCTAGTCATAAGCAATTTGGGTGGCACAGTGGCGCTACTGTCTCTTAGTATCGGAGAATTGGGCTTGATTCCAGCCTTGGGCAGATGGGTTAGGCCTCCTAGCAGAGCGCTTTAGGGAACATCTCTGGGACACCTGCACCAATCAACCACACCGCCCTGTGGCCCAACATTTCAACTCCCCCTCCCACCCTGCCGAGGACATGGAGGTCCTGGGCCTCCTTCACCGCCGCTCCCTCACCACCCGACGCCTGGAGGAAGAACGCCTCATCTTCTGCCTCGGAACACTTCAACCCCAGGGCATCAATGTGGACTTCAACAGTTTCCTCATTTCCCCTTCCCCCACCTCACCCCAGTTCCAAACTTCCAGCTCAGCACTGTCCCCATGACTTGTCCGGACTTGTCCTACCTGCCTATCTCCTTTTCCACCTATCCACTCCACCCTCTCCTCCCTGACCTATCACCTTCATCCCCTCCCCCACTCACCCTATTGTACTCTATGCTACTTTCTCCCCACCCCCACCCTCCTCCAGCTTATCTCTCCACGCTTCAGGCTCTCTGCCTTTATTTCTGATGAAGGGCTTTTGCCCGAAACATCGATTTTACTGCTCCTCGGATGCTGCCTGAACTGCTGTGCTCTTCCAGCACCACTAATCCAGAATAAGTCTCATAAATGTTGGGCTCCAGGGATAGGGTGGGATGCTCTTTGGAGAGTTGGTGCAGACACAGTGGTCTGGTGCACTGTATATATTTTAAAATTCCAGTCCAATTTGCCTGAAATTTCATTGATGTTTTAATGTTAAATTCCATCAGCTCTCTCCCTTTCTCATTCTCTCTAGACAGCCATGTAATTTATATCCACAACCATTTTATGTAGTATTTGTCCTTTTTTGATATAATGCACTTTGGCATTATAACATAGGAATATGGGAGTAGGCCATTTGGCCTGTCAATTTAAGAATGGCCACAGCAATTTGTGGATCTGACCCACTGTTGTAACAGTTCTTACCTTAACATTCAGCTCAGACAACATGTTGCCAGTTGTGTTGCTACAGCTGCCTGTATTGTGTCGAGGAGGTTAAACAAAGGGCAAAGTGCACAAAGGAACAGAAATGGTTCCCAGAAGGAAATCACAATCAGTTAGGTGTTCAGGGAGCTTTATGGAATTTTCAACTCAACAAGGAAGAGTGTGTGTACAGTCTGCATTTTATGGAAGAGATGCTTGTTGAAATCTGCTGCCTGTTGAAGTGAGACTCTTCATGTTGAGGTCTGTCAACGCTGAATTTGATACCTCTCACATTTTCCATTTTCCGATCCAGAGGTCATTGCTTGCCCAGCACAGCAGAAGAGGGACATGGCATTGCATTCTCTTTCCAGACAAAAATCAAACAGATTGTGCGTGGGGATTTTTTGGGTCAAGTGTGCATTATATTTTGCATAATGTTCATAGTTGATTTAATCTATTCTTTAAAATAGAGGGATTCAAATTGAGGGATTAATATGTGGTTCAGTCTAACAGATTTCAATGCATTTTTGAATACTGAAACCATTAATAACTGGACTGCTTTCAGCCAATGATCTGAACTGGCTCTTCCAAAGTCTCTCATGAAAAGCCTGATTCTGTGATGACTCAGAACAGGCTATTTTGTCCCTTTTAATTTTCTGACATGGGGGATTTTTGGACAGATTCCACTTTCTCTCCTGCAGACACACATGATGGGGATGTATCAGATTTTGCTGAAGCTCCTCAGATGCTGCCTGAACTGCTGTGCTCTTCCAGCACCATTGATCCAGAATCTGGTTTCCAGCATCTGCAGTCATTGTTTTTACCATGTATCAGACACCAGTCCATCAGAACAACAGACATCAACAGAACTCACCCTCAGTGGCAATTGATTATCTTCCAAGAGACATATATGATGATCTGGGAGAGGACATCCAAACAAGAGGATTTTTCTTCAGGTTCTTAAGAGGATTTATCTTCATCAATGCAGTCACATGGCACTGCTGTGTTGTTCTAACATGGATGTTGCTGTTATTCCAGTGCTATGAGTCCACGCTAGGTCTTCAAATGGCCCCATCTTCATGTTTGAGATGTGGATCCATCTCGGATTTGCAGCCAGCAGGTGCAGGGGGGTCTACGCCACCAGATGTGGACAGGTAATGTGAATTAAATAATCTTCACAAATTCATATAGATTCAGTTTTTAAGGGAGAAGATGAGATTGAATGGCCTTTCCATGTAAGCTGGTAAATGATTAATCAAAGTTGCAGGGTGCTTAACAGTGCAACAATTTACTATGCCCTATTATAATGGGGAAACTAAAGCCAATGTCACCAACACTATCACAAAATAATTAGCATTGCTGAAGGGATTAAGTTTAAAAGCAAGGAGATTATGCTGCAGCTTTATAGGGTGCTGGTGAGGCCACCTGGGGTACTGCATACAGTTTTGGTCTCCTTACTTGAGGAAAGATGTACTGGCACTGGTGGGGGTGCAGAGGAAGTTCACTAGGTTGATTCTGGAGTTGAGGGGGTAACAGTATATAAGAACATAAGAACTAGGAGCATGAGTAGGCCATTCTGGATCAGTGGTGCTGGAAGAGCACAGCAATTCAGGCAGCATCCGAGGACAGGCAAAATCGACGTTTCGGGCAAAAGCCCTTCATCAGGAATATTTATTCCTGATGAAGGGCTTTTGCCCGAAACGTCGATTTTGCCTGTCCTCGGATGCTGCCTGAATTGCTGTGCTCTTCCAGCACCACTGATCCAGAATCTGATTTCCAGCATCTGCAGTCATTGTTTTTACCTGCATGAGTAGGCCATCTGGTCCTTCGAGCCTGCACCGCCATTCAATAAGATCGTGGCTGATCTTTTTGTGGCCTAAGCTCCACTTAACCACCATCTCACTGTAATCCTTAATTCCTTTACTGTTCATAACATTATCTATCTTAGCTTTAAAAGTATTCAATGAGGAAGCCTCAACTACTTCACTGGGCAGGGAATTCCACAGATTCACACCCCTCGGAGCGAAGATGTTCCTTCTCATTTCGTCCTAAATCTGCTCTGCCTAATTTTGAGGTTATACCCTTTTGTCCTAGTTTTACCTAGCAGTGGAAACATCTTCTCTACTTCTATCTCATCAATTCCCTTTATAATTTTATATGTTTCTATAAGATTCCTCCTCATTCTTCTAAATTCCAATGAATATAATCCCAGTCTACTCAGTCTATCCTCATAAACAAACCCCCTCAACTCCAGAATCAACCTAGTGAACTTCCTCTGCACCCCCACCAGTGCCAGTACATCTTTCCTCAAGTAAGGAGACCAAAACTGTATGCAGTACCCCAGGTGGCCTCACCAGCACCCTATAAAGCTGCAGCATAATCTCTCTGCTTTTAAACTTAATCCCTTCAGCAATGCTAATTATTCTGTGATAGTGTTGGTGACATTGGCTTTAGTTTCCCCATTATAATAGGGCATAGTAAATTGTTGCACTGTTTAGCACCCTGCAACTTTGATTAATCATGAGGGGCATGTACAGGGTAAATAGACAAGGTCTTTTCCCTGGGTTGGGGGAGTCCAGAACTAGAGGGCATAGGTTTAGGGTGAGAGGGGAAAGATTTAAAAGGAACCTAAGGCGCAACTTTTTTATGCAGAGAATGGTGCATGTATGGAATGAGCTGCCAGAGGAAGTGGTGGAAGCTGGGATAATGACAACATTTAAAAGGTATCTAGATGGTATATGAATAGGATGGGCTTATAGGGATATGGGCCAAGTGCTTACAAATGGGACTAGATTGATTTGGGAAATCTGGTCGGTGTGGATGAGTCGGATTGAAGGATCTGTTTCCAAACTGTACATCTCTATGACTTTACTATGCCAGGATGTAAAACAAATGCCAATTCACTAACTCCCATTGTGTCCCATTGTTAAGGTCCAGTTTTTCTTTCAACATATTTTTAATGAATTGATCTTTGTAGAAAAGGTTGGTAGAAAATTTGTCTGATGTGCTTGGCATCTTCACAGTGACCCTGAGAGCAATCCAAATATCTCAACAGGATGTAGATGTCTCTCATATTCATTAACATGTTATCATAGGTAGCATGCCACAGCTAATGATAGTGTCTGAATAGACATCTTGTAGAAAGGCAGTAAAGAGCTGAAAAGAAAAGTCTCAATTCACCCAAAGGACCCGAAGACCTTTAATTGTTATTTCATGAAAACTAAAGCTCTTCTTATTTATTCTATTTGGCAAACAGTAAATTAGCTGCAGACGTTCAGGAAAGAAAGGAATAGCAACTGCAATAACACAGTTACAAGCTGTGCAGGACTGTAAGCAGAATTAGCTCACAGTGTGTGAAGGCTGCTTCACATTATGAACTAAAAATTGTAAAAAAAAGCTTGTCAAAATTGAATCCAAGCTGTTGCTTTTATCTGATACTGAACTGATTGAGAGACAGAATTTCTCCATGGTCACTGTCAGATTCTCAGAGCTCATGGTATACTCCAGGCAATTACAAATATTGCTGGTGTTGCAATAGAGTCATAGAGTCATAGAAATGTACAGCATGGAAACAGACCGTTCGGTCCAACCCGTCCATGCCGACCAGATGTCCCAACCCAATCTAGTCCCACCTGCCAGCACCCGGCCCATATCCCTCCAAACCCTTCCTATTCATACACCCATCCAAATGCCTCTTAAATGTTGCAATTGTACCAGCCTCCACCACATCCTCTGGCAGCTCATTCCATACACATACCACCCTCTGCGTGAAAAAGTTTAGAATTACAAAATGTTAAACTGAAAGCAAGTCCTGCACTTTATTTAAATCAAATGACAGGTAACTGTTCAGCTCTGCTACAGATTATGCAAACATCAGTTGGCCAACTTTTTTCCTCTTCGACTGTAATAGAGCAGGAGTTTTGGTTGCTGTTCCAATTTTCAGTTGTAATTGCTTTGCTTTTGAATGGGAAGGTATCTTGCATTAGACCAAGAGCAACAAGAAAGAAATGCAGACTAATTAGCTTAATAACTTAAATATTTTCAATTGCTTTGGAATTGTTTTGTTGGTGGAATGCTCCTTTAAGGGTTGTCAGCTAAATTTTGTTTAATGTAGTCAATTTGATGTCATGGTTACTGAATTGACTACAAAGAGGTATCTATCTTTGAAGGGATTGATCTTTAGTTATTCAGTTTTATATTATTTGGCATTACCTCCCTTTTCTTAAACTCTATGTCTTCACTAATAAAGACTAGTATCTCATATGATTTCTTTACCACACCATCTACCTGTCTTGCTACCTTAACAGACTGGTTGGCATGCACACAGAGGTCCCTCTTATCCTTGAGCTTTCCAGAGTTCGACTGTCCGTCAGGTATTCTCTTGCCTTGTTTGATTTGCCCAAGTGCATCACCTCACACTTATCTGGATTGAATCCCATTTGCCACTGATCAACCCATCTGACCAGCCCATCTACAGCCTCTTGTAGTCTATGGTTATCCTTCTCACTATTTATCACCCGACCAAATGTTTTGTATCATCTGCAAATTCTCCTACATTCAAGTCTAAATCATTTATACAAATTTTCTTAATCTCTCTATATCTGTCAGTAGGCTCTGCGTCATCTTCAACACTCACCTTGCCATCTATTTTCTGTCATCCACAAACTTATCTATAGTACGTTCATTTTCCTCATAGAGTTTACAGTATATTACAGTATATTTGATCCCTGTGGCACTCCACTCAATACAGGTAACAACCCTGAAAATGCGATCACCCGATCACCCCTTCTGCCAGGCCCCTCTAACCTCGTTCCAACTCTCTGTGTCTCTGTCTTCTAGTAGTTGGCAAATCTTTGATCCAAGCTATTACCTCCATAGGTGGTTGTCTTACTAAATCTCTTCTACCTTACTAATGTGCCATTCTTTAACAAACACCTTCGGAAGATCCAACTACATAATATCTACAGCTTCCCCTTTATCTATCCTTGTTACCTTCTCATTTAACACAAGCATGCCAGTGGAAGTCCATCTGGGAAGGATTTCAATGTGACTGCGGCTGAACAGGAGGTTCGTTGAATTTGCACAAAACCAAATGTTCTGAAGCCACAGGTTAGCTGCAGGTGAAATTCTGACTCTCTTCATCAAAACTTTCTTCACTGAGAAAATCAGAATGTGGAGCTTGCTGTCTCAAATCATAGTTGAAATGATTGGCAGATATAGATTTAAAGGAGAGTGAAATGACTGCAGGTACTATTGAATAAAAGGAATGCAGAGAGGGTTAGATGCAGGAGGGTGTGCATAAACATAGATATAGATCAGTGTTACTGAAAGGCCTACTTTTGAGTTGTAAATTCTACATCATTCTATATGAAAAGCATTGAACTGCTTTGGTTTTTATTGTGTTTTTCTATTTACTGTACAAATTGATCTCTGATGTAAAATGCTGTTACATGGTAAGTATGGTTGTTTAAAGCATGAGTAGAGAGTTAACATGTAAAAGGGATGTGAAGAAAATGAGGCATTCACTCCCCAAATAGTCACAAATAGATGCCATATAATAAAGACAGTATAGAAATGATGCACTGATTACACTAACACTTAAAATAAGTGCGGAATTGAGCCGCAGGTGTTAGACATGCAATTTTATTTGCACATAAGGATGGTGTTTCCTTTAATCTAATGTAACTTTGCATGCTGGAAAAAAAACACTGTTAGTGAAAATTGCTTTTTGTTTTATGGGCAACAGTTGTATACAATTTCTTTTTGGCATGATTCATATGAGTGGCAATGAATAAAGGCCTTTGCACCTCTTTTTGAAGAATAGTATACAAATTGATCTACTATCCATCAGGAATGAACAAAAAGAGGACCATCACTCTAATACTAAATTGCTGAAATTCTATTCAGCAAATACTCATAAAAAACAGATGTAGGGAGGCACAGTTGGGTAGATGGCTAGCTTTTTGTCTGGAATAATTTCAATGACGTGAGTTTGATTCCTGTTTCTGCTGAGCTAGACTTGGGGCTTATCTCCTCCCTCCAGCTCTGAGGGTGGAAGGCAATGATGAATATCCACTTACAAAAACTGCCAAGGAAACAGGTCAGGGGTAGCACCAACAGTCAAGGGACCCAGCATTTGTCTTCAGGCAGATTGCACATGACATTATGATAACGTGACCAAGTGAATAGTTGAAGAGTGATATTGAAGGGTTGTCATCTGCAGACCACTCAAATACCTACAACTAGAAATGAGTTACAAAATGTCTGAGGTATTGTTTTATATTTTAGGGAGAGATATTAAGATAGAAAAAGGCCTAAATCTTCACACCACCAGAAGCAGGACAAATCATAAGTACACTTAATTATTTATTCAGAATGTGGATGTCTGATAAAGCACATTTTCAGGCATTCAATCCAAACAGATCCAGTATGAAATATGTAATGAATGGTTTGTGAAAAATAACTCTCTAAATCTAGAGACAATTGGTGGTTGTTTAGTCTGAGTGTCAACTAAACCAACTGACCATTCCCCCCTTCCCATACCCAACCAGATTACTGAGGAGAATTCACCTTGATCTTCCTCAAAATAGTGCTGGGTGTCTTTTACAGAACATAGATGGGACTTATTGTGGCATCTGCGTGAAAATGATGTCATGCAGATTTTGATCCGCATTAAGTTTTTGATTTGAACTCTTGAGGCATTTTCATCAAATTGGTTAACACTTCACTTCAGCAAGCAAAGGAACTGCATACAAATTAATTAAACCTTCTTCCTGTTTTGTTCACACAGCATAATTTCAAGGCCAGTGGAATTTATGTCATTTATCTTTAAGGAAAGGCTGTAAATAACATGTGTTCAATCAGAGATTGTTATACACTAATACGCTGAATGCTTCTGCCAGGCAGGTAATGCAGTTACAGAATGTTACATCAGCTTTTGGACTTCTTTGCATGGAAAGCAGTGACTGCAAATTGTCAAGACGCAGAATATTTACCCAAATCATGAACTTGCAAAGGCTATAACAAGCATCTGATAACCCTGTTTTCAAGAAAACTGTGTAAATGATTTTTTGAAATGTATTTTCTTTGAAATACTAATTTCTCACTGATATTAATTTTAATTCTCTGCACATTTTACTTGAAACTTCCACCAACCCCCAAAATACCAAAACCATCTTTGAAGTTAAATTTCATAGCGTCCTCTCCAACGTTTACTTTAGCACCAAAACATTAACATTTCAGTCAGGGCATAGGAATGAGCATCAGGCGTCTTCTTCACATCTCTGCGAGCAAACAGGTTTGCAGAACGGGAAGACTTTTTTTACAGTCCAACCATCTTTAATCAATAGATCTGAAGAACTTCCTTTCTATTTGATCAATACAGGGAGACTACTGCTTGTGATATAGAATGTATAACCGAACAGTGAATTTTGTTCTCATGGGAATCACTCATTGGGTGGGAGATGGAAGGTGTTTGTATGCCTGCTGTATACATCTGTGGAGTTTGATAATATCAGTCTGGCTCTTTTTCACATAAATGTAACTTGTTCTCCCTTATCAAACTAGGCCTTCATTGCTACCAAAACACTGCATGCTCAAGTCTGTTATCTGTATGTATACAGAAGTTGATAGACACACAGAACAAGGTATACAGAATAAGATTTGAAAGAATTGTCAGCTACAGGCCTGAAAGGTAGCTTATTTATCTTCCGATTACACATGATTGGCTCGAAGTTGGAAAGGGCAGTTCAGTCACAATATTTTGCCAATGCCACAAAACGTCAAGAGTGAAACTTCAGTGATTTATGAGTGTCATAAGACTTACAAAATTGGCTTAAACTTATTGTCAGAGTGTCATTGAAATATATTGAATAATGTTGATTTGTAGTCACAGCAACAACATTAAAACATTTCTTATTCCCATCTGGTTACCAAGCAGAGGATGGAGACAATGAAGCACAAACACTTTACAGAACTGGTCAGTCTCTGAAACTGAAAGGTGGATATTTAAAAGATAATTGAGATAATTGAGAAGTAAATCCGCACCACATTAACTTTGCAACATATACATTATAAAGTATGGTTCAGAAAGGAGCCCTCAGAATACATATGTTTACCTGTCGAAGAGGTGGATTATTTAGAAATAGAAATTATTTTAAAGCAATCAAGACAGACAGATACTCTGAGAAGAGGTGGTGGCCTGGGAGTTACAGACAGCAATACTATCATAAAAATTCTGAAAACAATCAAATCAAATTGCTATGCCTGACCTTGTTTTTCTTTTCTTGCCTATCTGTTGAATACATACAGGGCAAAATGTTTACGACAAGTATGTGGCTTGCCTTGGATATTCTCTTTGGTAAAATGGTGCCAGATGTCTCTGTACTCAGTCAGAAGGTCCTGCATTTAAGAATTATAGAATCCCTACAATATGGAATCAGGCCACACCAACCTTCAGAAGAACATCTCAACCAAAACCACGTCCCTTCCCTATCCCTGTAACCTGCACCTCCTATGGCCAATCCACTTAGCCTGCTCACCCCTGGACACTATGGACAATCTATGTAATCTGGACTGTGGGACTTTCCTCCCACCTTTGGACTGTGGGAGGAAAATGGAGTACCTGGAGAAAATCCATGCAGACACAGGAAAAATGTGCAAACTCCACACAGACAGTCATCCAAGGCTGGAATCAGACTTGAGTCCCTGGAGCTCTGATGCAGAAGTGCTAGCCACTGAGCCATCATATATCTGTGAATTACCAAACGTCTAACTGTACTTTTAAAAAAAAAAGTCCATGGAATATGGCTGTCGCTCAGTCTGCCAGCTTTAATACACATCCTGAAGTGAACTTGAGAACGTAGTTGTGAGTCTCCTTGATCTGCTGCAGTCCATGTCAGGTAAGGTAAACCAACAATGTTATGAGTACTGACTGGTAATGTCAGTCGGAGATGTCCCTTTGTTCTTGATGATTTTTTCCAAATGCAACTCATCTACAATCTCTTGGAAAGATGGTTTCAGCCTGCATGATAATATGAACTCCCAATGGAGTATAAGCCATTTTCAAGAATTAACACATCCCAGTGGCTTTTTATCAATTGGGCCAATGGCCCAAGGCATGGCAGATGGAGCTTAATTTAGATACTTGTGAGACATTGCATTTTGGTAAGACAAACTAGGGCAGGAATTACACAGTTAATGGTGAGGCCCTCATGTGTTTTGTCTAACAAAGAAACATAGGGGTGCATGTTCAGTGTTCCTTGAAAATATTGTCACAGGTAGAAAGGGTGGTGAAGAAGGCATGTGGCATGATTGCCTTCATTGGTCAGAGATTGAGGACAGAAGTTGAGACATCATTTTATGGCTGTACAAGACATTGGTAAGATCACATTTGGGATATAGCATACAATTCTGGTTGCCCTGCTATAGAAAGGATGTTATTAAACTGGAAAGGGTGCAAAATAGATTTAAAAGGATATTGCAGAGTCTGGACGAGTTGAGTTATAAGGAATGGCTGCATAGGCTGGGACTTTTCTCCCTGGAGTGTAGAAGGCTGAGGGATGACTTTATAGAGATTTATAAAATCATGAGGGTCAGAGATAAGATGAATAGCCAAATTCTTTTCCCCAGGGTGGGGGTGTCCAAAACTAGAGGTGATTGGTTTAAGGTGAGAACAGAAAGATTTAAAAGGGACCTGAGGGGCAACGATTTTGCACAGAAAGTGGTTCATATGTGAAATGAGCTGCCAGAGTAAATGGTAGAACATAGAACATAGAACAGGATAGAAGTACAGGCCCTTCGGCCCTTGATGTTGCGCTCATCTTCATCTTCTCTAAGATCAAACTAACCTTCATTTTACTATCATTATTGTGCCTATCCAAGAGTCTCTTAAATATCTGGAATGTATCTGACTCTACTACCACCATTGGCAGTGCATTCCACGCACCCACCATTCTGTGTAAAGAACCTACCTCTGAAATCTCTCCAAACCTTCTTCCAATCACCTTAAAATTATGCCCTTAGGTGATAGCCATTTCTGCCATGGGAAAAAATCTCTGACTATCCATTATGTCTATGCCTCTCAACATCTTGTACACCTCTATCAAGTCACCTCTCACCCTTCTTCACTCCAATGGGAAAAGCCTTAGCTCCTTCAACCTTTCTTCATAAGTCCCAAGTCTACCTCAGCAGGAACTGGAATCAAACCCACATCAGCTCATCACTCTGAGGAAAGCAATCCCTTTCAATGCACAGCCAATCACCACAGCACCTCACTTTCTCTACCACTGCAAACCACAATGACGTTGTCCACCTACAAATCACTTGTGACTATCAATACAACACCAACCAAAGGTCGGTCCTTCTCTTGAGCAGCAAACATGACAACTTCATTTCAGGACAGTTTCGGTACCTGGACTACTAAAGCCCCAAAGATAAGTGCAAGACTAACTGCTCCAAGAACTAAGCTATTCTCTTGATCTATGTATTTTTTTAAAATATCTGAGCTCATCCTTATGTTACAAGGAGACAAATGCAGACTCCGGCTTTATCATAATGGATATCTTGAAGTAGTGCAAATAAAGTGATCAATTTAATGAAAACATTGTGCTAATTAATACAAACTTTGAAAACAAAATGCAGCAATTGAATAAATGCCAAAAAACTAAAGAGTAAACATTGTAGAAAAGAGCAATAATTTTCGAGACATTGCAGGCCTTGCAGCTGGAGGAGAGCCAACAACCTCCATGACAAACGTAACCTCTAAGAACTGTAAGAACTTGTGAAAAAGAGAGTGTAAGCAAAGTTACACTGAGACAATAAGACAGTGTAAGTAAAGTTGTTTTTGTGGGTTTACAATGGACAATGAAAGCTTGTTGACAAAGATAGACTAGAAGTTTGAAAAGCCAACATTCATATATTCTCAGAGAGAACAGCCACCTGACGACATGAGAAACAGAGATAAAAGATATCTTAATGAACTTATACTGCATTGTGATGATAGTTTTCCTTATATCTTATTCATTTGAATAAGTAAAAGGGTTTTTCGGTGAATTTAAACATTATACTTAAACGTAAAACAGCTGACATGCATTATCATTGTATTTGATATTCTATGATAAAGTTAACTCCTATAAATGTAATTTAGAACTGAGTCTTGAAATAAGTATTGACATGGAATTGTAGAAAAGTTGTAGTTTCTTAAATCAACCTGTTTTTGACTTATGCATATATTGAGGACAGTTGAGACTTGAACATGGATCTTCCAGCATAGAGGTAAGGACAACACCACTGCACTGCAAAACTTTCAAGTTGTAGTTGCCTAATTTATCTCCACAGTGACATAACAATATTGTAAAATTCTGAAGTTAGGATGCTAAGTGCTAATATTGGCAAACTCAAAGAAACGTTGTTCTGGCAGAATGTACGTGTAGGAATACTGTATTTTACTCTGAGATAATTTTGCTGCTTTGAAAACTCCTAGTGGATGTGAACATTTCATCACATGATCCAGTCTATAGTAGTTAAAGCTAAATAAGTTCCTTTAGTGATCTGAAGTTTCTCCTAGTTGATGTTTTAAGCTGGCAGGTTTGACAGAGGATGTTTACGTTTTGGGGCTCAGAGGTGATCGGGCATTAACAGTAGTATAACTATTATCAGAGCACTTAGATTCTATTCTGGCTTTTGGGGGGAAGATATCTGTACCAGCTGCTTATATCTTAGTAACCATGTCTGACCAAATGTAATAAAAATGACTGCTATCACCCCAGCTTGATTGACACCACATCCACTCCTCTCACCACCAACGCTCAGTAGCAGTAGTGTGTACCAACTACAAGACGCACTGCAGGAATTCACCAAAGATCCTTAGACTGCACCTTCCAAATCCATGATCACTTATGTCTGGAAGGACAATGGCAGCAGATACATATGAACACTAGCACTTGCATGTTCTCCACCATCCTGCCTTGGGAAATACATCACCATTCTTTCACTACTCCTGGGTCAGAATCCTGGAATGTCCTCCCTAATGGCATTGTAGGTCTACCTATGCACATGGACTGCAACATTGCAAGAAAGCAATTCACCACCTACTTCTCTCAGGCAATAAATGCTGGCTAGCCGATGATGCCCGTGTCCCATGAGTGAATAAAAAAAATTGATATTAATACAGTTTACAGCTCTACTGAAAAAAAAAAATTCTGTATTACAGAAACACAGTTTCAAAGAAAACATAGTTATGTTATTGTGGTACAAAATCTAGCAAGCTTCAAAGACATTCAAATTAAAATAACATGGTTGAATAAAAGAAACAAGCTTAAAGAACTGCAGACTTAAACCAGATTTAAAATTGTATGGATTAAAAATATCTTTGCAGTAATAAGATTAATCAACATATTGAAAATATAATATGCCTTAGCAGATTCAAGGTCAGCGAACACAGAATTAAAGGTTTTTCATTGCAATGTTGACAGCTCTTAAGATACAGAATTGGTTCAAAATTAAACAATAAGTGGAGAGTTAGGACACAGTTACTGAGCTACAGAAAAGGAAGAGGTTATGTGTGTAAAAGGCTCAATATGACCATGCAACTTCAAATTGAAAAATATCGAAAAGATGTTGTGAAACCTGAAAGGGTTCAGAAATGATTTACAAGGATGTTGCCAGGGTTGGAGGATTTGAGCTAAAGGGAGCGGCTGAACAGGCTGGAGCTGTTTTCGCTGGAGCATTGGAGGCTGAGGGATGACATTATAGAGGTTTATCAAATTATGAGGGGTATGGATAGGGTAAATAGGCAAAGTCTTTTTCCTGGAGTCGGGGAGACAGGAACTAGAGAGCATAGGACGGGTTGGACCAAAGGGTCTGTTTCCAAGGAGCAGGAGAATCGACGTTTCGGGCATGAGCCCTTCTTCAGGAAAGGGCTCGTGCCCGTAATGTCGATTCTCCTGCTCCTTGGATGCTGCCTGACCTGCTGCGCTTTTCCAGCAACACATTTTCAGCTCTGATCTCTAGCATCTGCAGTCCTCACTTTCTCCAGTCTGGCCATTTAAAGGAAAGCATACCAAACGCCTTCTTCACTATCCTATCTACCTGCGACTCCACTTTCAAGGAGTTATGAACCTGCATTCCCAGGTCTCTTTGTTCAGCAACACTCCCGAAGGCCTTACCATTAAGTGTATAAGTCCTGCTAAGATTTGCTTTCCCAAAATGCGGCACCTCGCATTTATCTGAATTAAACTCCATCTGCCACTTCTCAGCCCATTGGCCCATCTGGTCCAGATCCTGTTGTAATCTGAGGTAACCCTCTTTGCTGTCCACTACACCTCCAATTTTGGCATCATCTGCAAATTAATCAACTGTACCTCTTATGCTGCATCCAAATCATTGATGTAAATGACAAGAGGACCCAGCACCAATCCTAGTGGCACTCCACTGGTCACAGGCCTCCAGTCTGAAAAACAACCCTTCACCACCACCCTCTGTCTTCTACCTTTGAGCCAGTTCTGTATCCAAATGGCTAGATATTCCTTAAAATCTAACTCTACAAACAATTAGCATTGTTGCCTCACAGTGCCTGGGTCCCAAGGTTGATTCCAGCCTCAGGCAACTGCCAGTCTGGAGTTTGCACATTCTCTCTGTGTCTGTATGGGTTTCCTCTGGGTGCTTCAGTTTCCTCCCACAGTCCAAAGATGTGCCTGTCAGGTGGTTTAGCCATGGTATATGCAGGGAGGATTATGGGTATAGGGTAGGGGGGCTGGTTTGGGTGGGATGCTGTTCAGAGGGCTAGTGCAGACTCGATGGGCTGAATGGCCTCCTTCTGCACTGTAGGGATTCCATGATTCTATGAAGGGTCTCTCTCACAGATCTTCACTGGAGTTGTCACATGCATCATATAAAACAATAATTCAGATAAATGTCATGCGTGTCTTAACAGTTTTGACAAATATTAACAAATGGATTTCTATTAATTCGCAGTACATTTAGTTCAATCCTGCATGACTGTAGACAATGGAGATACTTATATTATTTTCTTATGTGCACAAGGCCCACGCACTCAGTATCCCTTGCCTCTCTTACTGAGGATAAAATGCAAATTGTTCTCCAGCTAACACATTTCTGTTCCTTCTCTGCATCTTACTCTGCTCAGTGATTTTCTGTGCTTCATCTTGTGAATTTTGTCAATGCTATCTCCTAACAGCCTGTGGGACAAGGCTGGAAGACAGGGTCACCGGACGCATAAACATTTGCTGTCAGTATGGAGGTCAGTTTTGGTTCTCTGGATCTTTGTGCCAACACCCCTGACATGTAACATCCCCATGCTTGGTTTTTAAGGTACTAAGCAATAGTACATACTCACACTGACACTGGTTTAATTAGAAGTCCCAACAGAAAGGATCCAACTCAGGTGATGAATTCATTAACAGATCTCCAAGTGTGTCTTTAAAGCAGCTGACTGAATCACTGAAGAAACATCAGCATCAAGTTGTTCACGGAGTCTTCCTTTACACCTCTTCTTTGTGATGGCTATTTGTCATATAAGGGGACACCTGTTTTTGGCCTATTTAATTGGTTTTTAATAGCATCATTCATGCAAAGAAATAATCAGAGGGATAACCATCCACTTGATGTAGTACAACATTGGATAATTTTACTTGCATCAACATCTTGTATGCATTAATTCCTTCATAGTTTATTTTAACATATTTTCTGGAGTGTAAAATCTACATTGGATTTATTTTCAATGTGGAGTGAGAGTGGGCAATTCTCATTTTGGAAAATGCTGTAAAACAGCTAATATTATAAGCATATTATATTAGATTAGAATTAGATGTACGTTATAGGTTTTTGATTTTCTGTGGGAAGAAAAGTTGTGTATGGTTTGTAATGCTTAACTAATCCACAAATATTCATTTCATACCATCACCAGAAGTTAAATTACCTACTTGGACTTCTTCATTTGAACTTGCATGAATGTGTGCAATCTTCCTGCAGTTGTGCAATGAGAGGGGAATAATTAATAATCTCATTGTGTGGATTCACTGGTGAAGAGTGATCATAAAATGATAGAGTATATCAGGATGGAGATGTTAAAACAAAAACTACAATTCTAAATCTAAATAAGTTGTGAGTTGGTAATGATTAATTAGAGAACCTTACTAAAAGTGATGGAATTGGCTGGAGAATAGCTAATATTTAAGGAATAGATGCATGATTTGTAAAAATCACCCATGATTGAATGGCAGAACAGATTCAACAGACCAAATGGCTTGATTCTACTCATATATTGTGGTGTTATGATCTTATCTGGAATAAAAAAGTAAAATGGGTAAGGTGGCTTAACCATGGCTTTCAAGATAAATTAAGAATATTATTAGATCCAATATGGGAGCAGCTTCAGCAAAAGAAGACAAAGCCATTGATAAAGAGAGAGAAAATAGAGTGTAACAGTAAACTTGCAAGGAACCTAAAAACAGACTGTAAAAGCTTCTGGGTGTGTGTGTGTGTGTGTGTGTGTGTGTAAGAGAGAGAGAAAGAGAGAGAAAATACAAAGATTAATACACACAAAAGTAGGTCTCTTATGGTCAGAAATGGGGATAATTATAATTGGGAATCATGAAACAGCAGAAGTATTGAAAAGATATTTTGATTCAATCTTCACAGAAAAGGACACAAATAATTTTCCAGATATTTTAGTAGAGGAAGAGTCTAGTAAGGAGGAATATTGAAGAAAATAATTATTACGGCAAAAAAGAGATGCTAGTGAAATTAACGGAGTTAAAGAATGGCAAATCAGCAGAGCATCCCAGTGTACTAAAACAACTGGCCTTAAAAATATTGGATGAATGGTAATCATCTACCAAAGTTCTAGACTCTGGAGCAGTTCCTACAAATGAGAGGATGTCAAAAATAACCCCCCATTTTTTAAAAAAAGAAAGAGAAACAAATAGATTTGCAAGCCAGGTAGGAGCAGATTACTGCAAGCATTTGAATCTGTACTGAAAACAGCAAATGCTGGCGATCACAACGAGTCCCCAGCATTTGTTGTTTTCAGAATTGCGAACCATTTAACCTACCATTATTTGTGATGGAAATGCTAGAATCTATTATAAAAGATGCAATCACAGAAAACGTGGATAGTGTTAATGGATTAAATAAAGTCATAATGTACTTATGAAAGGGAAGTCATGCTTAACCAATCTACTGGAACTTTTCTTGACCATTTAAATGTAGTAGAATAAATGAAGGAAAACCAGTTGAGGTTCTGCACTTGGATTTGAAGAAGGCTTTTAATAAGGTCCCACATATGAGGTTAGAACATTGAACATTACAGGGCAGGAACAGGCCCTTCAGCCCACCATTTTTTAGATCAGAATGGTGCTGGAAAAGCACAGCAAGTTAGGCAGCATCCGAGGAGCAGGAAGATTGACGTTTCGGGCAAAAGCCCTTCATCAGGAATAGAGGCAGGGAGCCTCCAGGGTGGAGAGATAGTCACACACACTCAATCACATATACACACACACACATTCACTCATTCATTCTCTCACACACATTTATTCTCTCTCTCTCACATACTCTCTTATACACCCACACTCACTCTCTCTCACAGTCACTCTCTCACGCACACACACTCTTTATCACACACACTCACACACACTCAATCTCTCATACACACACTCACACACACTCAATCACACACTCACTCACACTTACACTCATCACAAATACACTCAATCACACATACACACTCACTCACTCTCGCAGACACTCTCTCTCACACACACTCTCATACACCCACACTCATTCTCTCTCACACACACCATGTCTGTGATAACCAAGATGCCATTCAAACTTATCCCATATTCTGCATTTAGACTGAATGCCATTATTCCCTGCCTGTTCATGTGGCAGTCCAAAGCTTCTCTTCACCACTGCTACTGTATGTGCTTCTACCATTTCCCCTGGCAGCACGTTCCAGGCACCTACCACCCTTTGTGTAAAAAAAAACTTCCCTTGCCTCTCTGCTTTAAACTTTCCCCTCTCACCTTAAACCTGTGTCTCTCAGTATTTGACATTTGCAGCCCAGGAAAAAGACTCCAACTATCCATCCTATCCATGCCTCTTGTAATTTTCTATATTTGTATCAGGTTGCCCCGTAGCAAAAATAATTCAAACTTGTTCAATCTCTCCTTGTTGCTAATACACTCCAACACAGGCAACATCTTGGTACAGCTCTTTTGCACCCTCTCCAAAGCCTCCACATCCTTCCTCGCGCAGCACAAAACACTACAAATGTGGCCAAACTAAAGTCTTCTACAGCTAAGAGACAAAATCAAATTACACTGCATTAGTGTTGATACACTGATAAACATTGAGTATTTGTTGACATACAGGAAACGGAGAGTGGCAGGCAGTGATTGTAATGTATGGCAGGGATTAGTAAGTGGGCTGTAGCTAATTTATATACATTTATACAAATTACATGAAAAAGGGGGCCAAATGCATTATTTTCAAGTTTACTGATTACGTAAAACTAAGTGGGATTGTGAGTCGTGAGGACGATGCAAGGAGACTTCTGAGTGATCCAGATAAGCTGAGTCTGTTGGCAAGCGCAAAGCAAATGCAGTGTAAACAGCAGTGTGAAGTTATACACTTCCGTGTAAAAAAAACAGAAAGACAGAATATTATTTAAAGAGTGATACATTGGGAAATGTGGTACACACCAGTCAATGAATGTCAGTAGGAAAAGGCAGCAAGGAATTGGGAAGACAAATGGTATGTCAACTTTCATTGCAAGAGGATTTGCGTTAAGAAGTAAGGATATCTTACTGCGGTTGCACAGGACCTTGGTGAAACTTCTACAGAAGTACTCTGTGCAGTTTTGGTCTCATAACCTACTAAAGGATACACTTGCCACAGAGGGAATGCAGCTGATACTGGTAATGGCAGGACTGTGATATTAGGAAAATGTGTTTGACTGAACTTGTATTTGTTAGAGTTTTGAAGAATGAGAGGAGATCTGATTGAAATGTATGAAACTCGAACAGGGCTGGAAAAACTAAATGCAGAGATGATGGAAAGTCCAGTGCCGGGGGCCATAGTCTCAGGATACAGGGTAATCTCTGTCTGAGATTATGAAACATTTCTTCACTCAGAGGGTGGATTCATGGCCACAGGATATGAAGACTGCGTCACTGAGAATATATTCCAGAAATTGATAGATACATTTTTAGCTATTAAAGGCATCAAGAGAAAGTGAGAAGATGGAGGATTGGCCTGGTATAGCAGGATAGAGGGGCTAAATGGACTAGGCCTGTTCCTAGTTTCTACTTTCCTTTCCTCTGCTGTGAGAAATCCATAAGGGGATCCAAAAATGCAGCAGGAACAACGAATGTGTAATCATGAAACAGCTAACACAGACTCAAGCATTGCAGCAGCACCACATTTCCCAGCCACTCAAGCCTCAGGGTCAGTCTTGGCCTGAGAACTTGCTATTTTTAATTAATGAGCCCAGCATCAAAGGTTCTTGTAAAATTTGCTTGCTTCCAGCAAATGATCTTCTTCTAGGTCCCATCAGTTCAGTGTCTGGGCCAGGAAAACTGCCCTCATAAATATCAAAGGTAAGATGATAAGCCTTGTACGTAAATATGCATGAAGTAATGACATTGCTGAAATATTGTAGTTGGTTAGAGCATTTTCATAACAAAGAGTTATGAGAAACGGGCCATTACTAATCAACCCTTTCTGCAGGAATAGGCAAGGCTAGTGTATGAAAGTAGTTAGAGTTGAGTCTGAATACCTATTGCAGTACTATGATTTTGGTCACTATCTGCTTAAGTAGATATTAATGACTCTCATTGAATGAAGCAGGCATCGGAAAATGGAGCACAATAGTGTGGTGAGAGACAGGAATGGAGCAGGAACAGGGACAATTTTAATTTCATGGCTCTTTCAGATTGACTTTAATAGGTAAGTTACACAGAATAGATGTGCCATAACTCCTTATTTATACTATTGTTCACAGTCAAAACAAATGACAACATAAGCAGAAAAATGTGCCAAGTTCAGTTCTTCTTTAAAAAATAAATCAAGGAATTAGAGCAATAGCAAAAGAAAAGATTCATAAGGAAGTTAATGCATTAAAATGACCATGGGTAAGAATTGAACATCTTGAATTCTGAAGGATTGAGACCATCATCAATGGATATTTGATTTTATTCATCAAAATTTTACTGTTCACTTCAACATCTATCTTATTTATGTTACTTCTAGACTTGATTATTCCAAAGCATTGCTGGTTGCCCTCCATAAACTTTAGGTCAGTCAAAGTTGTGCTATCTGTGTCCTAACTCACACAAATCCTGTTTGAATTGTAGTCCCTCGCTTATACTTGCTCTCAGTCAAGCAATGTCTCCATTTTAATGTTCTTTGTTAACAAATCCCTTCATGTTTTCATCCCTCCTTATCTCTGGAATCATCTTGAATCTCGTGACTATCTCAAATATCCATTATCATCTAAATCTGATCTCTTCAGCATTCCTGGTGTTAGGTTCTCCATTATTTATAGCCACACTATCAGATCTTTAAGCTCTCAAATCCCTCCCTAAACATGTCTACCCCTCTTTCCTCTTTTAAAACATTCTTTGAATTTACCTTTTTGAACGAACTTGGCAATCTGCCCTTTTACCACATTCTGCAGTTTTGTCTCATATTTTACTTCACAAAGCTCTCACGAAGTTGACATGTTCCATAATGTTAAAGCCACGATCCTAATACACATTATTGTTATTGTTTTTACACTTCAGTAACTGAGAGAAAAAAAAGAAACAAGCATTTATAATTGTGTCATATTGTGGCTTAGCCAGCAAAAAAAAGCAAACCTATGATGGTGTGAAACTTTTCTACTCATTCGTGTGAGTTGGCATCACTGGATAGCCAAGCATTTATTTTCCATCTAAAGTTATCCTTCACCAGGTGGTGGTGAGCTGTCTTCCTGAACTGCTGCCATCCGTTTGTTGTTGGTAGACCGACAATGCCATTGCAGAGGGAGCTCGAGGATTTTGACTCAGCGACACTTGTCAAAGATAATTGCTCAGTATGAAGCATGGCTGTGAAAAACTTCCAAAGCGTGTACTTTCAGCACATATTTATGGGAGTGTCTAGACATTCCTACCAATGTTGAATGCTCAATTATGATCCTAAGGATGTCAATGGTAGACAAGCTGCTTTCAGCGATGAGGTTGCTGGATAATTTCAGCATCAGCAAGCAGGAAGATGGCAGATTGTTCTCCCATTATACGTCCCATCAGACCTTCCTGTATCTTCACGTTGAACTAATTGAGGGTGTCTATCATTAACAAGCATGGGTTGATCATCTTAAACACATGCATGTTCCCACTGGTTCCACACAGTAGCAGAAAAAAATTGAAATGTAAGTCAGCATGAGGCATTAACTTAGATAGAAAATAAAATCCCAATTAGAGTGGGGAAGAATAGGAAAAGCTGTTCAATTATGCAAGTAGCATTGCTTGATTTGATTGTATTAGTATGCAGGTACCAAATGCTATTGAAAGGACAGAATTTTTAGGGTCTAATTGAAACTTCAAACTGTTGTGGTAAAACTACTGTACTGTGAACAATCTGCTAATGGCTGTGCACTGCTTTTATTCTTGCAGTGACTAGCTGAGTGTAATTAAAGTAACACTGTTGATGTTGCATGCACTTAATCTGACTTCTTTTCATTAAAATATTTGCACTCAAATTGTTGCGCTTTTACAATTGAGAGCAGTCTTAACAAAGCAACTGTTCTTTAGTAGCCACCAAACTTCTAATTGCCTGTGTTACAGTAAGAGAAACAGGTTACAAATGATCATCTCACAATGTTGCATTGTCAAAGCAGGTGCAGACCTAAGGCATACTGTTAATTAATCATTGATTATGATACTGGCATTTTAAATTTTCTTTTCAAATCTGTCTGAGTTCCTGTTTCCTAACAGTGGAAGTGCTTTTATCTTTTTATAGATTGAGATGGAATATTTTATCTGTAAAAGGAACAGAAAGGAGATATGTCTGTCTCTCATGAATTCAGACTAACAGAAAGGCACATGATGTACTAACCCGTTTTCCCTGAATAATTATCTCTGTCCTGAATCACATCCTGGCACTGGTAAACCCATCTCATTTCAACGACTGGACAAGTTGAAACACTGTCAGCAGCATTAATTTATCATGTTTCATTAAAGTGACAACCTAGGAAGTGAGGGACTAATCAGACATTGTGAAAGAAAAAAGAAAATTAGCTGATTTTATTAGCCAGCATCTGTAATGATGAGATGGAGCCGACTACCTACTGGGCTCCAGTGTTCTTCTATGTCATATGTAAGCAAGACGTGGAGGGAAAATGAATGCCAATTTATAGCTCTGCTTTAAAATGCACTTATCTGAACATCATCATTATCGCTTAGCTTTCCAGGAGTTCAAAATTTGACCATCTGTTGCCATTTAAGTACAATTTAATAATTTAATATTCAACCTTATCAAGATGGTATTTCCTCTCTGGTTTTCAAAGCAGTGTTACTTGTCCAAGTTACAGTCAAATGATCTCTCAATTCTTTTGCAGTACTGTACTCTTGGAGTTTTAACAGCACTTTTACTGAAATCTGTGCATGAATCCTAATTCAATTTCCTCATTTACCAGTAAATTAAAACCATACCTCTGTTTATTCTATTACAAAATTAAGATGTGGTACATTCAGTGCAAAGTAGTCACTTTGTTTTACACAAATTGCAATCAATGTACTCATATATTTTGCATGAATATCAGATAATTCTTCATTTTGCTTCTGAAATATACAGACATTATTTGAGCATACCTGGTTATTCCTTCCTATATGTCAAGTAATAAAGTCTATATTTCTATCTCAATATTCCCAGGACATTACCAGATTAATGTAAGCAGTACATTACTGGAACCAGGTAACAGTATTATTTTAGATGACCTGAAATCTGAGGATTTGGGCAATCATTGCATTTGCAATTTGAAACATCATTTAGGATCGAAAGGATTTTACTTTTGACCAATACAGAAAGTTGGCAGACATGTTATGCAGAGATGTTACTGTTTTAATATATGGTAACAGATGGTCTACATGCAGATTACAATGCTTCGAATTTTGTTTATTTTCCTCTTTGCAAATTTTCTTCTGCCTCATTATGAAGTTTGATTTCCCCCTTAATGTGCTTCTGGAAATGCATTTGTGTGCAATTTAAATTAGGTTGAAATGCAACCCACCTAGTGTCGACGTTCTGTAGTTCTGAAGAAGGGTCACTGGACCTAAAACGTTAACTCTGCTTTCCCTCTGTATTGCAGCCAGACCTGTTGAATCTTTCCAGCAATTTCTGGCTTTTGTTTTTGATTTCCAGCATTCCCAGTTCTTTAGATTTTTTTTGTTTAGTGTTCACATGTATTTTTTTTCACTCCTGAAGCTGTATTTAATTTATAATCTTCATAGCACTCCCTCAATTTCAGCAGCAGTACACTTCATTGGGCAGTGCTGTACATCAGACTTATCCCACAGTCATAGAATCTTACAACTCTACAGGAGGCCATTTTGGTCACACAACCAGTGACAGTTCTTTGAGAAAGCCTTCCCATTAATCCTACTCCTGTTGTCTTTCAGATGGCCCTGAAATTCGTTTTATTCCTTTCCATACATATGTACAGTTTCCCCCTTGAAAGTTACTGTATTTGAATGCTTCTTCCACGCTTTCATGGCAGTGTACTGCTGATCATTTTAACAGGAAACATGATAACACTTTTCTCCACCTCCCCACTGTTATGTAGAAGATTCTTACTGATCATGAGTATGCTGCAGGCCCAGGCATCACTGTTGGAGCTTCAAGCAACTGTCTTTCTGTCTGCTGATTATTTAAATATCTCAGCACAATACGAACTGGCAATGTTTTAGTGATGCTTGTCCTGTTTCCTCCTCACCCATTAATTTTGGCAACTGGTCTGAGAAATCACTAAGGATTGTTACTGAATCATTAGTTGAAGTCTTTTAAGATGCTGAGCAACTTGGGACTATGGTGAGACTTAAGGTCAAAAGGTCCAGTGAGGCTCATCTCAATGCCTGGAGCAACTTGTTGCTTCTTTTATGCATTTGAGGTGAATTTCTCATTAGGCAGCAGCAAGTTGTCAATTAAGGAAATTGCAGATTGTTAAATGCCTGATTACCCTTGCAAGTGGTCTCTCCAATATTCAGTCTCCTGCCTTGGTAAATACGGCAAAGGAACTAAATATCAAGAAGTCTTGAGTTGAAAGTCAAAGCGGGTACCTGGTGCCTTCAGCTCACTGATGGCTGTGAGGAGCTTCGATGATGCTTAGCACCAAAACAGTTTCTTAGCTCATGATCCACAGGCACCACCTCCATGCCCCCTTCATTCATGCACATTAGCACCCGACATTTGCCAACCAATCTAGGGTGTCTCCGATTTACTGGTATGATGGAAAGATTTGCATTACAGGATGCATTGGTATCCAGCATTGCAAGATTGAAGAACGGATACATTGTGTGCAAATTAATTTGAGTTCCAGTGGATGGGAGAGGTTTGGGACCCTTTTGGTGCAATATATTGCTCACCTAGCCAGCAAAAAGGGCATTCACCAAGTTGATGCACATGTTGAATCTAAATGTATGATAGAGGCATGGCCCTTGTAGTTGGTGAACAGTATGTTTTACTGTGTGGAGCAGTGTGTGCAGCCCTTATCTGCAGGACACACCACCACTGACTCTTCTGAGACCTAAGAAACTCTTTTGCTCCTAATATCACCAACATCGTTCATTTCTACCCAGAGTCCTGCGCCCTGCCGCTGGCAGGATATTGGGCACTGGGACTGCTTTCCTAAGAAGGTGAAGAGAGATCGGGAGGTAAGAGCCAATTGCAAACCCAGGAGCAGCAGTCGACTGCTGCAGAGGAAGAGGAGCAGCCAGATCAGGGAGAGGTCACAGCCTGGACATGATTTTCTGGGGATGAACGAGGCATAAAATTAGTACAAGCTCCATACGTTTCAGGACACTGTGACAGAACTATACGAGATACTGGAGTGGGACCTGAGGGCTACAGATTTCGGGTGCTATCTTCTCCCAGTTGTTGTGAAGATGGCAGTCATTTTGAACTTGATTAATTTCTTTTTTAAGTAATACCTTTCACTTTCTATATCTGTCTAGGGTTTCCACTGTTATTGCTCTTGGTATGTGCCATAAGATTCCCTTTTACTCCTTGCCGAGTCCTATATATTCCTTAATATTCAGGGTTCTCTTTTTGTTAGGACATATTATCATATCAAATTTCTGAAGCTTTGAAACTTGTCTGACAGCATGGAATGTGACGAGGAGAATGTGACTCTTTTGTAAAGTTTGGATTTCTGTTAAAACATGTTGTTAAGCTTTAATTCACGTATATCTCTTGAACACAATAAAGGATGTCTGCTTAATTTCTCCATTACAAAGTCATAGAATCATACAATCATACAACATGGAAACTGACCCTTCAGTTTGACCAGTCCATGCTGGCTGTATTCCCCAATCTAACTTGCCCCACTTGCCTGCATCTGACCTACATCCCTCCAAACATTTTCTATTCATGTACTTATAAAAAATCTTTTAAATGTTGTAACTGTACCTGTGTTTATCATTTCCTCTGGCAGTTCATTCCACGTATGGACCAGTCTCTGTGCAAAACAGTTGCCTCTAGTGTCCCTTTTAAACTCTTCTACTATCACATTAAAAATATGCCCCCTAGTTTTGAACTCCCCACCCTATGGAAAGGACTCTTGCTATTCACCTTATCGACACTTCTCATGATATTCTAAACCTCTGTAAGGTTACTCCTCAACCTCCTACGCTCCAGTGAAAAACGTTCCAGCCTATCGTTATAAGTCAAACCTTCCATTCCTGGCAACATCCTGGGAAATCTTTTCTGAACTCTCTTCAATTTAGTAATATCCTTCCTGTGGAAGGGTGACCAGAACTGCACACAGTACTCCAGAAGAGGCCTCACCAAAGTCCTGTACAATCTCAACATGACATCCCCCCTCCTATACTCAAAGGTCTGAGTTGTGAAGGCAAGCATGCTAAATACCTTCTTGGCCACCCCGTCTGCCTGTGATGCAAATTTCAAAGAATGATATACCACAAGGCTCTATCATTAATTATATAAGTCCTGCCTTTGTTTCTGCCATTGTCCTGCCAATGTTTGGTCTTGAAATTTTCATTCTTTTTTCTTGCTTAGTGGTACAACTGAGGTTAAATTTTCTCAGTTTCACATAACACATTCAGGTTTCTAATGAAATATTGCTGGTTTGGAATTTTCAAACTGAAACCCCTCTCGCAGAAGTATACTATTTCCTTACCGCTCTGAACTAACTTCTTCTCCAGGAGAAACTATACACACACCATACTTTCTGCAAACTGATCTCAAAAGCTTTTCAATCTGTAGGTTTTGTCTCCAAGCAAGAACAAGACAATTAATTCCTGATTCTTCGAAACTGAAAGCAAGCTAATGCTTTAAAATGTTTGCTATCTTTGATGCAAAAACTCTGACAACGTAAATAAATTCCCATAACCATCCAGGAGTCAATTACTAACTGTCCCCCTTAGTCCAAGAACTCCCCACCTACGTTCGGGACACCACCGACGCCCTCCACCTCCTCCATGATTTTCGCTTCCCCGGGCCCCAACGCCTTATCTTCACCATGGACATCCAGTCCCTGTACACCTCCATCCCTCATCACGAAGGACTCAAAGCCCTCCGCTTCTTCCTTTCCTGCCGTACCAACCAGTACCCTTCCACTGACATCTTCCTTCGACTGATTGAACTGGTCCTCACCCTGAACAACTTCTCTTTCCAATCCTCCCACTTCCTCCAAACCAAAGGAGTAGCCATGGGCACCTGCATGGGCCCCAGCTATGCCTGCCTCTTCGTAGGATATGTGGAACAGTCCATCTTC
>NC_057719.1:20573561-20601701 GCF_004010195.1 Chiloscyllium plagiosum
TCTCCGCCCCCACCCCACTCTGGCCTATCACCCTCACCTTGACCTCCTTCCACCTAGCACATTTCCAACACCCCTCCCCCAAGTCCTTCCTCCTTACCTTTTATCTTAGCCTGCTGGACACACTTTCCTCATTCCTGAAGAAGGGCTTATGCCCGAAAAGTTGATTCTCCTGTTCCTTGGATGCTGCCTGACCTGCTGCGCTTTTCCAGCAACACATTTTCAGCTCAATTACTAACACATACTGGTTTAAAAATCATTATTCTAAAAATAATAACAACTTATTTATTAAACTGCTTCTTAAAAATATGACAAAAGTCACATGCCACTGCTATAAGCTCCAAATTTTAAAATAAATCTTATATATATCATACACATTACATCACAATATGGTTGTATGAATGCAATATACCTCCTACACAAGGAAGAAAGAAAATGCTGTATTTATTTCAACTTTTTCAAGTGTCACAAAACACTTTACAGGCAAGGAAGTATAAGTGTAGGTACTAATGTGGTGTAAGAAATACAGTATAAAAGCCGAAAGAACTGCGAATGGTATAAATCAGGAATAAAAACAGAAATTGTTGGAAAACCTCAGCAGGTCTGACAGCATCTGTGGAGAGAAATTAGAGTTAAATTTTCGGGTTCCGGTGACCCTTCCTCAGAAGTGAGACTGAGTTCTGAGGAATAACTACCAGACCTGAGATGTTAACTCTGATTTCTCTGCACAGATGCTGCCAGACCTGCTGAGCTTTCCCAGCAACTTCTGTTTTTGTTTAAGAAATGCAGTAGTTTATTTGTCCACAGGCAATTCACACAAATTGCATCGAGGTAATGACTGGATCATCGCTTTGATGTTGATTGAGGGATAGACATTGCTTCAGATTTTGAATTTCTCAGCCCTTCTCGTCAATACTGCCATCTTTTCCACCCACCTGAGAAGGTAGAGAGATTCAATGCCTCAATTCCACCACCAGCTATTCTGCATATAAATTTTGAGCAGCACTCTTTTGATATTGAGTTATGAACATTATTGCTTGTACCGCACATTCAGAGGGAGATTTACTTTCAGGTTGCATAGAAATGATTCGATTGAACTTCACCACTTAACTCACTCCCTCTAGTGGGAAGTAAAAGTAATGCTCTTTGCTGTCAAATTAAACTGGAAGAAAAAAACATAATGGTTGATTAGTACAAATCAAATGATGTGAAGCAATATAGTTCAGCTGGCCACCTTTGCCCGATAGGATGTGAGCCAGTATGTTGTCAGCTGTGGCCTTTAATGCTTCACTTGAATTTGTATCCTGGGTTTTTTTTGTGTGGAATATGCAAGAGTTATGGATGACTGAGAATAATTAGAAAAACTTGTTTTCAGTAAATTCTTTCAAAGGCCAGATTGTGATGACCTAACGGAACAAGAAAAGAATGCACAATTTGTTTGATATTCTATGAAACAGTATACTGTAAAATGTTGTTCTTCAAATAGAAACATTAATGAAGGTAAAAATAAAATCAGTTAAACCATTCAGAGGCACGAAAGATTTAGCAGCTGAGAGCTGGTTAGGAGCCAAGTGATAGTGGATTTTATTTAATAGTATTTGTCCATCTTTACTTTGTGAGGAGAGTTTGTAAAACCTGCTTAATGAATTCATAGACTCACTACCATGAGAAAACAGGCCATTCATCTGAAGGTCATCCCACCAGACTGATCCCCCTACTTGTCCCTGTAACCATGCATTTCCTATGGCCAATCCACCTAACCTGCACATCCTTAATTTGTGGGAAGAAATCCATGAATTCATTCCTGAAGAAGGGCTTATGCCCGAAACGTCAATTCTCCTGCTCCTTGGATGCTGCCTGACCTACTGCGCTTTTCCAGCAACACATTTTCAGCTCAGGGAAGAATCCATGTAGACACAGGGAGAAGGTGCAAACTCCACACAGAGTCACCCAAGAGAGGAACTGAACTCCAGTGCCTGGGGACATAAGACAGCATGCTAACCACTGAGCCACTGTGCTTCTTGAATTCAAGAAGAAATTATAGCAATTCACATTCAAACATGCAAAAGACCCGAATGGCATTTTTTCCTCCTCACCTTGACACTGTGATTGCAATAATATGAGTAATACTGTGTGAACAGCAGAGTAGAAGATTGCAAAGACTTCATCTTTTGTCTTTGATTTTTTGATTTGTGACTGAAAGTGGACAAGGGCTGTTTTTAAAACCAAGGACTGGTGAAGGAATTGCTGCACTTTTGAAGACAATGTACAAGTTCTCGTTGTGAGTTGTGTTTACGCTGTTGCTTTATCAGCAGTGAGGGAGGTGAGATACAATGACACAATATATGGTGAGAATGGCAAGAAGTAACCAATTGGTTCGTACAAATATGACCAGCTGCGGATGCTCGGAGCTATCATCCTAACAACAGCTCTCTGGTTACTGTGCATGTGAACAACATTTGGGTTGGCAACAGGTTGTAAGAAGCCTCTAGACTGCTGGACGAGCAAGTGCTGTTTCTCTTTCTCCCAGCTGAAAAAGTTGCTGAGGTTTGAACAAAATGGTTATTTTCTTCCACCAGTTTCTCCAAGCTGTTACTTTGAACAATTAACAAAGAAATTGAGTATTTACTGTACCAATTGCCCTGTACCTACTGCAAAGAAATGGCAGAACCTGTCCAAAAGGGAATAATCATATCACCATCCCTATGGATTGATGCTATCAACTCACTTTTTTAACCTCTCACCACAATTCCATTTTATATTTGTATCTGTGTGTAAGAGTTTAAAAGAAAGTTAGAGTTTCAACTCAGTGAGTCGTGTGTTCATTGTTCACAGTTTTAGAATATTTAGAATATATTTATTTGTAATAAACAATAGTTCATATCAAGTACAGGAACCAGATCAGTGTTTTATGTTCATTTGATTCCATCAGACAGGTAAATTGGGACTTGATGGACTTGAATGAAATCATTAACTTCTATGGTGACCCTGGGAGTAATGGAGAATCAATGCATTTTTCCAAATAGGTTATAAGAAGACAAGAAATTGTCTCTGACCTTGCCGTCCAACATAGCCTAGGAAAACCATAAAAAAAGGGATAGAAAGGCCAGGCAATCCAACACACTGTCAAGTAAGTCCATGCCTGAGGTACAGAAGTGTTATAATGTCACCGTGACACATTAATTCAACCTTTCCCAACCCCCACATCGACTCACACACAAGCTCTGCAGCAATCAGTGCAAGGTGACAGGGATGAGATTGTGAGATCTGAAGGTTCCTCACTTTGGACCAGCACTCAGGAGGTTGACACAATCACATCACTCTTGAACTAAGAACAAGGAAAGCATTTTGGCAGCTTTCTTCATATCTGAGCAGCCTTCTTTAAGATCCAGTCTGCCCATCCTACATGGGGAATGGCCCAGATAAAGTGCCCTAAAAACAGTCTGTTCTGTCACCTTCCTACCTGGAAAACCACATTTAACAGGCTCATCTACCTGTGGTTTAACATGCGATAGAAGACCCTGTCAAAGGTCGCCTGTCCTGTGAAATTAATCAACATCCTTTGTCTCCGCCACAATAAGATTTCGGCATGGTCCTCACCAATGGTAATATGACTATCCTTTAAGGTCAAGACAAAGGTCAGACAGGAATTTGTCATCATCCCCATACTTTTATCCATCTTCATCACCATCACCCTTCATCTTGTCAAGCCTCCCAGTGGTGTGGATATAGTCGAAAGGATGGACAGGAAACTTTTCAACCTTAATCTATTGAAATCTAAGAAGAAAATGACACTGATCTCCCTTGGGGAAGTTCAGGACATGGATGACAATGTTCCTTCTGGTCTCTTAGAAGGAAATCGTCAAGCCTGTCTTAAGGTCTGCATGGAAGCATACCGATGAATTTGTCTCAGCCTCAACTGTAAGAATACATCAATCCTTTACTAGATTAGAGTGGTGCTGGAAAAGCACAGCAGGTCTGGCAGCATCTGAGGAGCAGGAAAATCGACGTTTCAGGCAAAAGCCCTTCACCTCGATTTTCCTGCTCCTTGGATGTTGCCTGACCTGCTGTGCTTTTCCAGCACCACTCTAATCTAGACTGATTTCCAGCATCTACAGTCCTCACTTTTGCTTAGTCAATCCTTTACCACCTTGTGCTAAGTCAAGTTTCAGACCATTAAGATCAATGGAGAAATCCTCCCAGCTGTGGGACATTTCCCCTACCTGGGACCCTATTGCTCATCTAAAGATGATAGCGATGTAGAGATTTGCATCCAAACTATGAATGATGCTTCAGACAACTAAGGATGCCAAGATCCTTGTGTATAAGGCAGTCATCTGTCTGACTCTTCAATATGACTCCAAAATTTGGACTCCTTACTGATGTTATCTCAAAACTCTTGAGAAGGACCATCAACTCTGTCCGGAATGGATTCTCTGCATCACCTGGAAGGACAAATTCACTAAAATCAGTGTTCATGAAGCAGCTAACAGCACTAGCATCGAGACTATGATTATCCAAAACCAACACCACTGGGCTAGCTGTGTGTTTAGGATGCCTGAATTCCCATTGCCAAAGCAGGCTTTCTTGCCCAGCTCACGGAAGGCATTCAAACAAGAGGAGAACAAAGGAATTGTTTCAAAGACTGTTGAAGTCTTCCTCCAAGAAATGTAGCAGAAATGTCAATGCATGCCAGACCGTCTTACAGAAGAAATTTACATTAGATTAGATTACAGTGTGGAAACAGGCCCTTCGGCCCAACAAGTCCACACCGACCCGCCGAAGCGCAACCCACCCACACCCCTACATTTACCAATTACCTAACACTACGGGCAATTTAGCATGGCCAATTCACCTGACCTGCACATCTTTGGATTGTGGGAGGAAACCAGAGCACCCGGAGGAAATCCGCACAGACACGGGGAGAATGTGCAAACTCCACACAGTCAGTCGCCTGAGGCGGGAATTGAACCCGGGTCTCAGGCGCTGTGAGGCAGCAGTGCTAACCACTGTGCCACTGTGCCACCCACATTTACTTGGAGGAAATTATTGTGTGAAGGACACAATTTTTTGAGAACTCTCAGTAGTAAGAGGAAGTCCAGAAAACAAAGTGGAGAAAGTAATGCCAATGGTTTCAAGGCCAAGGACCAATTCCAACTCCAGGAAAGACCTGCCAATGTGTGGGCAGGGATTCGGCACTCAGGTCAGTCTCATTAGCCACACAAGGACCCACGGAACCAATGACCAGTGACACAGAATTTCCCAGATGAATAATCATCCTCATTAGCAAGTGATTGCCAATGACAATGAATGTGACGATGATTGGTGAATAAGACAGTGACCTGTCATCTCTGGATTCAGGCCTGCAGTCACCACCAGCAATGACCAGCAGCACGTTTCTTAAGCCATGGAGTTTGTTCTGTTGCTTTAATAAAATAATGACTTTGAGGTTGGTCTGGACCTGTTCATTGCATTTTTGGACCCCCTGTAATTCTGGGGTCCAAGAAACAATGAAAGGAGGAAGAAAATTGAATCTCTTATAACCGTTCAATTTATTCAAAGAATATGCTGGCTTTAAAACATAAGCCTTAAAATATGAACGTGTAATAGAGCAGGACATCAGTAGATAGATCAGGGAAGTGATTAATAATGTCAAATCTATTGCTCCAAACAGATTTTAGTTACTTGATGTTCTGATTGTGACAGTGAGGGATAATGTTGGTCTTGATCTAGTAAAGTGTAATGAAGCAGACCAAGTGGATGAGTGAAAGGTGCATAGACAACACTGGAATATTGGCCACAAAATTGGATGATCATAGTCCAAATATAAAGGAAAGATAATCATGCATTTTTTAAAAAAATCATTAGATTTGAAAATGACAGGTTTCTGAAGGCAGCAGGCCAGCTGAGGTGGAGGGAATAAAAGCAGGTGTCAAAACTATTGATCAACATTCTCAGACACTGCACAAGGCCCAAAATGGTCTCCCTCAATATTTTGCTCCTTTTCCTTTTGTAAAATTATAGAGGTCTAAAGCTTGGAAATAGGCTCTTCATCACAACTTGACCGTGCCGCCCAGTTTTCACAATTGATCTACTCCCATTTGCCTGCATTTGGTCCATATCCCTCCTTACCTATTCCATCCATGTACCTGTCTTAATGTTTCTTAAATGTGAAATTGTTTTCACTTCCACACCACCTCTAGCAGCCCATTCCGGACACTCACCTCCCTCTGTGCAAAAACATTGAGCCATTGGGTCTTCGTGTACCTCTCTCCTCTCACCTTAAACCTATGCCCTCTAGTTTTGGATTTCTCTTCCATGGGGAAAAGCTGTTGACTTTCTACCTCACCTATGCCTCTTCATAATTTTATATACCTGCATCAGCCGCCCATACTCCAGGGTAAAATGTCCCAGCCGATCCAACCTCACCTTATAACTCAAACCTTCCAGTCCAGGTAGCATCAAAGTAAATCTTTTCTGCACCCTTTCCAGTTTAATAATTTCCTCCTTAAAGTAGGGCAACCAGACTGCATACAGTACTTCAAATGTGGTCTCCCCAACACTAACCCTTTCCTCCAAGACATTGGCATTCTCTCAGTTACACACATTTTAAGGTTTCTAATCATATTTGATTCTATTTGCAAATAATAATAACATCTATTTGTTTCAGCTATAAGTTTTTGTAAGCATTTAAAAGGAAAGGAAATTAATCATAAACCAGCATTCGTTTTCTTGATCTTCCATTAGATCTGGCAGTCACTGGCAAGCTCTGTTCCCAACAATGGAATTAATTTCTAGGCCTTTTCAGATGGGAGTCAAGAGTCAACCTCAATGCAGAGAGGTCCAGAACATTTTTTAGAAAGAGCGTGAGGATGATGATGTTCTCCACTCAAGGATATCATTTTTAATGGCAATTGGCAAAGTTCATAGTCACCATGATTGAGAGTAGCTTTTAATTCCAGGCTTATGAACTTTTACAAATTCAACCAGCTTTCCTACCAGGACTCGAACCATGCTCCCAAAGCATTAGTCTGAGCCTTTGGATTGCTCGCCCCATACCACTACCCCACTGCCTCCTCATTCTGGTTGCATTTTCCATCTGGAATTAATGGCTGACTGGATTGATTAATTTCTCATTCTGCTTTTCAGTCATTGTTCAATTGATCTGACACGGTATCTCCAGACGAGTGAAATTTCTTGAGCTGACAAAGTGACAGATTCGAACGGTAAGTCAGGATGTGTTGCCAACCTGGCCCAACCATTTATTGCTGGCCATTCCAATGGTTGCTAGAGTTTTGTCACTGCAGTAAGGCAACAACTTACATTTCTAGGTACAATGCTGCTCTGTTTACTGCTCGCCACGTTAACTTTAATTGCTTGTTTCTGAGGCACTATTTCCACAATTTGAGTAAAATCATTATGTAAACAAACGCCCATCAATATATGAATAGGTCATGATAGATAATAACGGAAATAACTGAAGAAACTCAGCAGGTCCGGGAGCAACTTTGGTGAGAAAGCAGCATCAATGTTTTGGGTTCAGAGACCTTCTTCAAAACTGGTTGTAGATAGCAAGCCTTTCGTGGGGACCATTCCCGCTGGGACACCCTAACCTCCCCCCACCCCCACAGCACTTCCTCACCCAATTGCAGAAGGTGTAACAGCTGCCCGGTTATTTACTTCCTCCACACTGTCCAAGGCCCCAGACACACCTTCCAGGTGAAGCAGCGATTTACCTGCACTTCACTCAATCTAGTCTACTATATTCACTGCTCATAATGTCGTCTCCTCTACATTGGAGCCCGTTTTGTGGAATACTTAGTTCTGATCAAAAAAATGACCCCAGGCTTCCAGTTGCCTGCGACTTCATCACACGACTGTGTTGCCTGGCCAACATCTCTGTCTAAGACCTCCAGTGCTCCAGCATCACATTTTCCTAAAGCCTTCGGGAGTTAATACCGAGTTAAATAATTTTAGGTTCTAGATTAGAGTGGTGCTGGAAAAGCACAGCAGTTCAGGCAGCATCTGAGGAGCAGGAAAATCAACGTTGATGGACTTGATGAAGGAGAATCGTTTTGAAAGCTAGTTCTTCCAAATAACCCTGTTGGACTATAATCTGGTGTTGTGTGATTTTTAACTTTGCACGCCCCAGTCCAACACCGGCTCCTCTAAATCAGTCTGACTGAGGAAAAGTGAAAATGACAAGGCTTACTGGCATAAGACAATAACACTGGAATCCATAAATGATCTGATGCAAAGTTGATACCACAACAATTAGCCTTACATCTATTTTATATCTGTCTCTACTTCCTTCAAATAAGGAAGTATTCCTGTTACTCCTTGAGGATGGTAATGTGATGAAACCTCTCAAGATAATAAAATCTTCTGCCTGTGTTTCTGAAATAATGTTCAACAACTGGCTTCTAAGCACTAGGTCTGGTCAATTTGTGCCCAGTTGTGATATTTCTGGCCCCACCCAATGATTCACTAATATGTGTCTACTCCTTCTTCCATTGTTTTCCTTCTCTTTCTATTCTCATCCCTATCTTGCTCTACATCCAAAATGTCGACTTCCCCACCTCCTGATGCTGCCTGACTTGCTCTGTTCTTCCAGCCTCCTGCTCGTCTACTTTTGATTCCAGCATCTGTTTTTTTTTGTCTCTATAACTCTCCCCTTACTTCCTCGTCTTCCCTCTTCCCCCTTCCCTCTTTCCTCTAGCTCTCTTTTCCCCTCCCACATTCAATCCTTACTTTTCTCTCTCCCTTCGTTCCCTTTCTCTCATGTACCCATTAAATTATCTCCCAGAACACCCTCCTCTCCATGACATCATCCTCTAAACACAACGTTTATAATCATTGTTTAGACCTTGTGAAACTTTAGATCCACTCTAAGGAAGCAGCGTTTTAAATTCACTTACTTTTGAACTGATTTCCTTTTAGTCTGTGCTTATGCTGTTCCGGTGAAAACTGAAGTAGTTTTCTTTAACACAGCTGTAAACCTATATTCTACCTTTGGTTCTATTACCCTGACATACTTACGTAAGGTATGGTTACCATGCAAAACAATACTTTTCACTGTATCACGGCACATGTGACAATAATAAAACTAAATAAAATCAACTTTCTTGCTCTTCAATAAAATTATTTTCTTGACCTCGATGCAATAAATAAGTGACTATCACTTTTCAAATTGCTGTCTTGTGCCAGCATTCACGAATCTTTCCCAAAATGTTCAGACTATTGTAGCACAGAATTGTGTTCAAAGTAGCATTTTCCAAGATTAGTTGTAGATAAAGCGTGGGGTCTGGCTTAGAGTGGTGCTGGAAAAGCACAGCAGGTCAGGCAGCATCCGAGGAGCAGGAAAATCATTTTGGGCAAGAGCCCTTCATCAGGAATAGAGGCAGGATGCCTGCAGAGCGGAGAGATAAATGAGAAGGGGTTGGGAGTGGGGAGAAAGTAGCATTGAGTCTGTTTCAGGACATGGTTGAAGAGCTTCAGGGCAGAGGAGATGACCAGGGGTTGCAGTGAGAGAAAGACTCACTCAGAGTCTTGTAGAGAGATGAGTAAAATGTAGATTAAAAAGTGTCTTGTGGTTGTAGAATCACTCATTTCCAGTGCAATGATAGGAAATAAAAAAGAATCCACTTGGTTTCTATTCATTATTTGTGGCATTTTGCATGAAATGTCACTGGCTGCTCCATATTCCATATGAACATGTCAACTGCTTGCAGTTCAAGGGGCTGTCCCAATTTTTTTGAGTAGATTGATTAGAATCATTGTAAGCGGTGCACAAAGGGCTCAGAAAGGGGAGTTTCCGAAAGGAATGCTGCTTTTTCAGCGAATATCGGGTGAGTGGTGAGTTGTTCCAGGAACGCCACATGTTCAAAATAGCCTCGAATCAGAGGTGAGGAGCACCATAAGGATGCATAGTTGGTTAATGAGATTCATTTGCTAAAGAATGGTGAGAAATCTCATTGGACCTAGCTGTGAGAATCCCCATCAAAATTTTGATGCAGTTAACAATTAGCCAAGATAAAAGTAAGATTCAACCACTTGAAATCATTAGTAGCAGAATCATTTCTCGAAGTAAACTACATGGATTGCAGAGATTCAAGAAAACAGCTCACCATCATCTTTTCAAAGGCCTTTAGGGCTGGGCAACAAATAGTAGCTTTGCCACTTCCCATAAAGTTGCATACAAATTTTAAAACTTTTCCTCAAATTACACATTTGCCAAACAGCTGACCCTCTGCTTGACAACACACCTGTTAGTGGGAAGAAATTTCCCTTATTTATTCGATCACAAGCTCTCTCAGCACACTTATTGTATAGATATGATAATAAGCCCTACTTATTATTCTCCTTTCGAAATCCCAAGCTTTATCATAATGAATAGAATTCCTCATTGGGTGTAAATGCTCCTTGCCATTATAACTCCTACTGTCAATGCTTAATGAATATTAAGCTACAAACAAGTAGAAGCACATTTTATTATCAAATACAACCTCATTCAACTATTTTTCAGCTTTTGCGATGGTGGGCTTTCACAAATCACATAAAATTTAACTCCACCCTTTCATTTTGACATTTAAAACTCCTCCACAAAAATGTAATTGCTCCAGTTTTGCTGATAACTATATAATCTCTTGTAGATACAAATTTATGAAACACAGTTAGATATTTTTATGGGGTCAGAAAATTCCATCTTAAATCTGTATGATTTCTAGGTTTTTGCTGTGGAATAAATTTCAGAAAATGGCAATCTCAGATGAGAAGGCAAAATCAAAATCAGAATGCGTCCTTTCTGGATCACATGGCAAAAGTAGTATGATGATCCATATCAAAACCGATACTCTGAATAGAGTGATGTTTTAGTTATTTTAATCAACTTGTTCAGACCTGCTAATACAGATGCAGAACAGGTGAGACTTGAACCCAGACTTGCGAACTTAAAGTATGGACACAAGAGCTCTTTTCATTGAGTTAACTGCAAAGCAGAGCATTCCATCATTTCCCCACACACCAGGCAATAAGAAGCATTATTTGTGACTGAGGCTATTTCAACTAACAGTTTAGCAAACAAAACCAAAATTGAAAGTGCTTCAAGTGTATGAATGAGTTTGAATACTGTGGCACTTCCGTTTTTTTTTAACCAGTTAGGTTTCTAAACTGGCAGACAAACTATTCACTGTGCAACAAGACTGCTTACCCAGACTAAAAAAAATAACTGAGCATCAATCTGCCCATAGTGTCAGCATTGGTCTGAGAGTTGTTATCCAATTTAATGAGCATTGACTTATAATATACATTTGGGGAGTCTTTCATATCAATCATTTTACAGGAGATTTGTCAGCTGAGCACACCCAGTTGGTGTGCTCTGAGCATACTGCTGGACACCTGAAGGACACCTGCATGTTGAGAAAGATATTCTTTGTCCAGTTAAGAATCTCAATAAGCCTAAACTAGGCAGGCTGCCTGATGTCTCCGCTGGATAAATTAAGAGTGTATGAATAGGTACAAAAAAGGCTACACTAATTTATGAACTCATCTTTATGTTCCCACCTTCAGATATCATGACAGAGGTTGTAAAATCCATCCCTATGTGTTGATGTCAGCACTGTGATTCTGGTCAGTGATTTTTTTGTTTCTCCTGGACAAGTCAGATCCCAGACTGAAATATGGATTGATACATCATCTTACTTTGTTTAAAAAGGCAGTCTTTCACTGAAACAGAAGCACACAATGCTGGTTTTTACAACAAAATAAAAGTTTGTTAGACAAAGGGAAAGAAGATGAAATGGAATAAACAAAACTACTTATATGTTAAATCTTATTGAAAGATTTTAAAACATGCAATCTATCCCAGAAATAGCCTTTACTGTAATCAAACATGAGAGAACTTCCTTCTTTATCTATATTGTATGATTAACTTTTGTTTTCAAATCCTGATCTTGGAAAGGTAGCCTCTTCCTTGAGTATTCCCACAACTGAGCTTAAACTTTCTCAGCTTTGAATAACCCCTTCAATGTCCTCATCAAAACATCTGGTCTGGAACTTTCAAAATAAAAATGCTTACACTGAGGAAACTGATTTCCTAACTTTTCTAAAGCAATTATTTCTCCAGGAGAAATCATTCCATACCTGCAACATTAACAGGACTTCAGCAAATCGAAAAGAAAAGTTACCAAGATTTTCCCTCAGCAAAAAAAAAAGAAAAATCCCTGATCTTATTAACTGAATACAAACTAATGCACTTTCATGTTAATGCTATCTACTTGTAAAACTCTCACAATGCAAACAAATGCCTATTAGAACTCTAGGGACTCCATCTTTCATTTTGATATTTTAAAAATCCATGGCAAGCTAATCATTAAACACTCTCATAGACACAGACAAAAACCCACATACCACTCATCCAAAATCCAAACTTTAAAATAACGACATTAAAATAAATCACACACATTACATAAATTGTAAAATGTGGTTCCCTGTTTCATATTCACATTGGCTTTTTTCACCAACATTAGCAAACAGAAGAAAATATCTGCATAAAAGCTATTTGCAGCACTTAATAGAATCAGTGAACCAGCCTCAGTTCAGTTCAAACTAACTGCAACCCACTGAAGTGGAAGCAAGTGGGATTAGGCATATTAAAAGAAAATGATGCGTGCCATAACCTTTTGATCGAATACAGTCCAATCTTGGCAATTTAAAGATGCTTTTTCCACTAGAAAATTAAATTCTCGAGTAATGTAAGTCAAGCAATGTAAATAATACACCAAGTAGGACTGTAGTAGTTAAAATGAAATCATCCTATAATCTGAAATAAGCAATTTTTAATTAAGCCAGGCTGTAAAACTGTATTGACTATACCACTGATATTTGTGGGGCCCAAAGCATATAGACATATACTGTTTAACATTCACATCTTTTTTGTCCAAGATTGAGGACCAACGAGAAAAAGAAATTCCCCTACTTTCATTCCTGGGCAATCACTTTGAAAACTTCAACCATGAAATGGCACTTTGGGTTCAGATTAAATTCCATTCTCTGCTATTTTGTTGGAGAGATTAACCAAATTTTATTGGGCTAACACCGTCACTAAAATGTGGAGGGGATAAAATTCAAACAAAAGTGCTGAGCACTTAGGAGTCCACATTGCAGAAAGTGGTTATTCAATCCACTTATCCATGAATAACTCTTTTGCAAGCATAATCATAACCTGGTCTGAGTCTCCTCTTCTTGCCCACATCACCCTACATCTTTCTTTATGCTTATACACTTCATTTGTTTTATACAAAGCCTTTCAAATTTTATTGACAAAATATTATTCTGCAAGTTTGATGGATCATTTTCTAATAAAATGTGTTGTTTGTGTAATGTTAAAACTGATTAAACCTTTGATATGATGCAAGATTTGTCTCACATTGAAACTTCTGCTGATATTTACTGAGTAAAATATATACTGACAGATGAGTAAGTTATGCATCTACTTAATAAAATCAATATTTAATTCAGTAACAAGACTTTTCCCCTTCTATTCCATTTCCACCATGACCACCATATTCTGAAGATTAATGAGGTTTTACCACATTAACTAATCATCCTCTCTGCACCATGTCAGGTGCAGACAATAGTTATCTGCTGACTGGAATTGAAGAGGAGGCTTAATTGCATTGCACTTACAGAGACGTTAATTGCTTAACTAAATCCTAATTTTCTTCATAAAATCTATCTCACCAATCATCATCATCTTGTCTTATCTGTGGAGCCTGGAATAGTCGTTTCTGATGCAATAAAATATTGAATAGCTTTCTGCAGAAAGTCAATTTGAGTTAAGCACCAATGATTTTACTATATTTACCCCGATTTGTTCTTTTTATCTCCCTTCTTGGAGGGAATGACTTGTGTTGAGTTATATTTCAATGGATACAGCTATTTACAAATACCTCATGAAAAATATCAATTTTTCTGTCCATAAAATAAAATTCAAAAAGGCCCAAATTGCATAAATATTATTCCAGCAAGAAACTTGCTTGATGCAAATATGAATTGGTCAATAGCAGCATACATTCAATTCTGTGAACAGATGTTCTAACTATACAGCATGAACTTCAATTATTTATTGTTTGTTTATGAGACCCAGTCTGATCAAGACCCAGTCTGATCTTGTCAGCAAGCAATATCTATACAAAACTGTTCGAACAATCAGTAATCCTTGGATGACTTTCCTTCCAGGCTAATTTGTCACTTTGCAAAGCGGGGGATACTGAGATATTGTTCTAAGTCAAGGTCAGCCTGCCATTTTGGTGTCACAGCTACAGGTTAAGAATAACAGAACAGGGAGGAAAAGTAAACTGTAGGCAGAACTCTCATTGCCCTTAAACAACATAGCCAATGATAAGCTGAAAATGAGGACTGCAGATGCTGAAGATCAGAGTCAAGATTAGAGTGGTGCTGGAAAAGCACAGCAGGTCAGGCAGCTTCCGAGGAGCAGGAAAATCGACGTTTTGATATTCCTGATGAAGGGCTTTTGCCTAAAACATCGATTTTCCTGGTCCTCGGATGCTGCCTGACCTGCTGTGCTTTTCCAGCACCATTATGATCATAGTCAATGATAAGTCAGCTTGGAAAATATGATGAGATCTGAAAAATGCAATAGTTGTCATCAAGAAAATAACTTCAATTTTTTTCGATTAATATTTGAAGAGTGAGGTGAGCATTCTGCGTGTGAATGTTGAGAAGCCTGTTTGCATGCACGTTCTCTAAATGTGACCTGTTCTCACTTCATGTACCTGTTTGCTATTTTCCCATATGTAACTAGAGGGTGAAAATGCTGGACATGGAAATCCGAAGGGGAACCTGTCAGTACCAACTCACTAATTGCTCCACTTTAGCCAGCATCTCAGGGCATGGACAGTGACCACCTACACCTCCAGCCCTAGAGATTGGCACCAGACACATATGGGTGAAAACAATGACTGCAGATGCTGGAAACCAGAGTTTAGATTAGAGTGGTGCTGGAAAAGCACAGCAGTTCAGGCAGCGTCCGAGGAGCAGTAAAATCAACATTTCGGGCAAAAGCCTTTCATCAGGAATACAGGCGGAGTGCCTGAAGGGTGGAGAGATAAATGAGAGGCTCTCATTTATCTTTCCACTCTTCAGGCACTCTGCATTCCTGATGAAGGACTTTTGCCCGAAACGTTGATTTTACTGCTCCTCGGTGCTGTGCTTTTCCAGCACCACTCTAATCTAAACACCAGACACATACGGTCTTCACCACATCATCGTGGAGCATCTCCGAGTCACTTGGAATGCAGTTCTCTGTTTCAATTCTGCAGTTTGGAGTGAACCAACACTTCAGCCTCAGCAGTTTTGTACATCAAGAAAGGCACTCAGCCCATGGACTGGAGCAGGATGATCCTCAGGGCTCTTTGCTTACTTAGTGCACAATCATTTTCTGCCTGATCAGCTACTCACATCAACTCTTCCCTTATTTTGCCTTTGTGTGCTTCATTAACTCATTCAAAACCTGTAGGCTCCCAGTACGTCTGTGTTGCCTTTCCATTTAGCAAGGATGCAAAGCTTCTCATGATTGTGGGCAGTGGTCAGTCAAAGGGGTGGACATGATGCTGTATGGCACCATGCTATGAGCACAAGCCAGCAGCTTATGTGACAGACACATTGCACCAGCTTCAGCCAAATGATCATGTCTCAAAGTCTAAGTCCTCAGTCATATCATGGGAGACTGTATTCAATCAATATGTAAAGTTCATTGTGGCAATATCACTCTCGGGAATGGGCCATGGTCAGACCTACAGATCCAGCACAACAAAGTCAGGGTTTAACAGTACATCAGTCAGGGATCTGCACAGGGATCAGTCAGGCATGTGGTTAATTATCACTCTGAGCTGTCTATCTCAGGTGGTCAGCTTTTGGGCCACAGTCAACCGAGAGTGTCTGTTCACACAAAGTCAAGGGAGATTGGGGGAGAGGAGGCAGGAGAGTGGGATTGGGTTGAGGGTTATTAGGGGTAATTGCTGTGGTGGGAAAACTGGGGAGTCAACTGTGGAATTGGAGGCTGCATGCTAGGATGCAGATGGGGCAATAATTGTTAAGGGCGGGGAACTCAACATAAGAGGATAGGGTATGGATTATAGGAGGGCAATGAGTACTGCAGCAGGGGGGACAGTCTCTGATGGTTACCACCAACCTGGCCTTGGTGGGAAGGCAGTACATGATTAGTCATGATTAGTCCCCCTGCTGCAGTACTCCTTGCCCTCCTATGCTCCATACCGTATCCTCTTACATTGAGTTCCCCCCCTTAACAATTATTGGCCTGACTAAGCTACATACATGGATTAAAGGGCTAAAATGGGGAGGTGCATAGTTAAATAAAGGAATTGATGGAAGGGTGAAGAAGATTAAAGCTGACAGGATTAACAGTGACGGAAAAGCATAAGGCAGACAGGTTTGGAAGGACGGTCATCTTGATTGAGAGACTGAGACTGCAACTCAGTCAACAAAATATGACCTCTGTTGCTTTAAATCTTCATCCAAATCACAAGTGGACAGTCAAAATGAAAAATGGGTGCCATCATCCCCAAAATGGGTGAACTAAGTGTTTGATATTTTCTTTGAGGGAGTGGTCTTTACTTTTATGTGATTTAAGGCCGAATGAAGGACAATAATCAAGAAATCACATTCTGAAAGAGGACTCAACAGCACCTTCCTGCAGGATAATGGCGGCCTTAGTCTCTGGACTATCGTAGAGAAGCAAGAATTGAAAAAAGTTGAAAAATCATCCATGAGGAAGTCAAGGATAACATAAAGGCAAAAACTAGGGCATACCATGCTGCAAAAGTTTGTGTTACTCTGGAGAATTGCGAGAACTTTAAATGTCAGCAAAGGTTACTAAAAACACAATCAAAAACACCAAGATGAACTACAAAAGGAAACTAACAGAAAATTTGAGCCTGGAAATCTAAAACTCCTATAAAAAGGAAGAGAGTCGTGAAAGTGAATGTTGGCCCTTTAGAGGATGAATTGGTGAGGTCTTAACGGGAAAGTCAAAAATGGCAGAGGCCCTAAACCAACATTTTGTCTCTGTTTTCATATTGGAAAATAATCTCTTCCCAAAAACTGCAGCTACTTCAGAGGAACTTAGTGAAATTACTGTAACTAGGGAGAAGGTATTAAGTAAATGATGGGATTAAAGGCAGATAAGTCCCTGGGGCATGAATGCCTGCATTCTATGGTATTAAAGCTTATGGCAGCAAAGATAGTGGTTGCATTATTTATGATTCTAGAAAGGTATCAGTAGATTGGAAACATGTCAAAGTGACACCCCTATTCAAAAAAGGATGTAGGCAAAAACTGGGAAACTGTAAACCAGTTAGTTTGACCTCTGTAGTGGGGAGGTTGCTGGAGTCAGTCACAAAGGAGAAAATAACTGTACACTTGGAGAAGCAAAGCTCAATTCACACATATCAGATCAATTTCACTAAGGGTATGTCATGCTTTGAAAGCTTGCTGGAGTTCATTGAGGATGTAACCAGCAAGGTAGATAATGGGAATCCAGTGGTTGTACTGTATCTAGGCCTCCTGAATGCATTTGAAAATATGCCGCATAAAAGTATGATCCTGAAGGTTAGATCCAAGTGGGTTAAGGGTAGATTGTTGATTTGAATAGAGAATTGACTGACTGGTGGAAAGCAGAGGGTCAGGATAAATGGGTCCTTTTCTAGATGGTAACTACTGGGGTGCTACAGGGTTAAATTCCCAGACTATTTAAATTCCCAGATTATGTATAATCTGTAGAAATGATCTGTAACACAGGGACAGTGTGTAACAGTGTGTAACAAAGTTCGCAGATGATACAAAGGTAGGTGGGGACACAGGCACTGATCAGAAGATAAAGAGTTTACAGATGGATATTGATGGGCAAGGAGAATGGGTCAGAATCTGCCTGATGGAGTATAATATGGATAAGTGTGAGGTTGTCCATTTTTGTTGTAAAAACAAAAGGGCAAATTCTTATTTAAATGGGAAGCAGATTCAAAGTACATCAGTGCAGAGGGGTCTGGGCATCTTTGTGCATAAGTAGCAGAAAGTGGGTATGCAGGTGTAGTATATAATAAGAAAGGGAAATGCAATCCTGGCATTTATTGCAAAAGGAGAAAGTGAGGTCTGCAGATGCTGGAGATCAAAGTTGAAACTTTATTGCTGGAACAGCACAGCAGGTCAGGCAGCATCCAGGGAACAGGAGATTCGACGTTTCGGGCACAGGCCCTTCTTCAGGAAGGGCCCTTCTTCCTCATTCCTGAAGAAGGGCCTGTGCCCGAAACGTCGAATCTCCTGTTCCCTGGATGCTGCCTGACCTGCTGTGCTGTTCCAGCAATAAAGTTTCAACATTTATTGCAAAAGGACTGGAATAAGCAAGTAAAGAAACGTTGTTACAGTAATATAAGGCATTGGTGAGACCACACCTGGAATATTGCAGCCAGGTTTGGTCTCTTTACTTGAGGAACAATATGGTGGCACTGGAGCCAAGTCAGAGGTGGGTCACCAGGTTGATTCCAGCAATGAAAGGGTTGCCATACCAGAAGCAGTGAAATAGCTTGAGTTTGGGCACTCTGGAGCTCAGAAGAATGAGGGAGGGATCTGATTGAGGGATAGAAAATGCTGAAGGGGATTGATAAGGTGTGCGCTGAACAGATGTGGCCTCTTGTGGGACAATCTTGAACAAGAGGGCATAAATATAGCATGAAAGAAGGCAGGTTTAAAACTGAGATGAGGAGAAACTAATTCTCTCAGAGGGTTGTGAATTGTGGAACACCTTGTCCAGAATGCAGTGGAGGCCGAATCAAATAACATTTTCAAGAAAGAATTAAATACATTTCTGATGAAAGTGGGATAAAGGGCTATGGGGAGCAGACAGGAAAGTGGAGTTGAGACCAGGATAAGATCAGCCATTATTCACTTAGTGTTAGCGGTACAGATGGAGCAGAATTTGTCAGGAGCATCCAGGAGGGTTTTCTGGAGCAGTATGTAAATAGCCCAAATCGGGAAGGGACAATACTAGACCTGGTGTTGGGAAATGAGCCTGGCCAGGTGTTTGAAGTTTCAGTAGGGGATTACTTTGGGAATAGTGATCACAATTCCATAAGTTTTAGAATAGTCATGGACAAGGACGAGAGTGGTCCTAAAGGAAGAGCGCTAAATTGGGGGAAGGCCAACTGTACCAAAATTCGGCAGGAACTGGGGAATGTAGATTGGAAGCAACAGTTTGAAGGTAGATCCACATTTGATATGTGGGAGGCTTTTAAAGAGAGGTTGATTAGAGTTCAGGAGAGGTATGTTCCTGTCAAAATGAAGGATTGAAATGGCAAGGTTAGGGAACCAAGGATGACAAGTGAAATTGTGAGACTAGCTAAGAGGAAAAAGGATGCGTACAGAATGTCTAGGTGACTGAAGACAGACAAAGTTTGGGAAGAACATCAGGAATGTAAGACCAGTCTGAAATGAGGAATTAAGAGGGGTAAAAGAGGTCATGAGATATCTTTAGCAAACAGGGTTAAGGAAAATCCCAAAGCCTTTTTTCGTTTATAAGGAGCAAGAGGGTAACTAGAGAAAGGGTTGGCCCACTCAAGGACAAAGGAGAGAAAATGGATGAGATTCTTAACGAAGACTTTGCATCGGTATACATTGAGGAGAGGGACATGGTCGATGTTGAGGTTAGGGATAGACCTTTGAGTACTTTAGGTCAAGTCAACATAAGGACAGAGGAAGTTTTGAGTATTCTAAAAGGCAAGAAGGTAGACAAGTCCCCAGGTCTGGATGGGATCTACCACAGGTAATAGAGGGGAGTGAGAGAGGAAATAACTGGGGCTTTAACAGGTATCTTTGTAGCATCCTTGAATATGGGGGATGTCCTGGAGGACTGGAGAATTGTAAATGTTGTTCCCTTGCTTAAGAAGAGTAGCAGCGATAATTCAGATAATTATAAACCGGAGAGCTGGACGTCAGTGGTAGGGAAGCTGCGAGAGAAGATATTGAGGGATAGGATCTATTCCCGTTTGGAAGAAAATGGGCTTATCAGTGATAGGCAGCATGGTTCTGTGCAGGGAAGGTCATGTCTTACAAACCTAATAGAATTCTTTGAGGAGGTGACACAGTTGATTGATGGGGGAAGGGCTGTAGATGTCATATACATGGACTTTTGTAAGACTTTTGGTAAGGTTCCCCATCGTAGGCTGATAGAGAAGGTGAAGTCACATGGGGTCCAGAGTGTTCTAGCAAGATGGATAGAGAATTGGCTGGGCAACAGGAGACAGAGAGTAATAATGGAAAGGAGTTTCTTAAAATGGAGACCTGTGACCAGTGGTGTTCCACATGGATCCGTTCTGGGACCACTATTGTTTGTGATATATATATAAATGTTTTAGAGGAAGGTATCAGTTGCCTGACTAGCAAGTTTGCAGATGATACCAAGATTGGTGGACTAGCAGATAGTGAAGGGGACTGTCAGAGAATACAGCAGCATATAGATATATTGGAGAGATGGGCAGAGAAATGGCAGATGGAGATCAATCTGGGCAAATGCAAGGTGATGCATGTTGGAAGATCCAATTCAAGAGCAAACTATACAGTAAATGGAAACGTCCTGGGGAAAATTGATGTCCAGGGAGATTTGGGTGTTCAGGTCCATTGTTCCCTGAAAGTGGCAATGCAGGTCAGTAAAGTGGTCAAGAGGCATATGGTATGCTTTACTTCATTGGACAGGGTATTTAGTACATGAATTAGCAGGTCATGTTGCAGTTGTATCAGACTTTGCTTCAGTCATATTTGGAATACTGCGTGCAGTTCTGGTCGCCACATTACGAAAAGGATGTGGATGCTTTGGACAGAGTGTAGAGGAGGTTCACCAGGATGTTGCTGGTATGGAGGGTGCCATCTATGAAGAGAGGTTTAGTAGATTAGAATTATTTTCAATAGAAAGACAGAGGTTGAGGTGGGACCTGATTGAGGTCTACAAAATCATGAGAGGAATAGACAAGGTGGATAGCAAGAAGTTATTTCCCAGAGTGGGGGATTCAATTACTCGGGGGTCACGAGTTCACAGTGAGAGGGGAAGAGTATAGCAGAGATATACATGGAAAGTTCTTTACGCAGAGTTGGGTGGGAGCCTGGAGATGGGAGGTATTGCCAGCGGAGGTGGGAGAGGTGGGAACGAGAGCGTCATTTAAGATGTATCTAGACAGATACATGAATGGGCAGTGAGCAGAGGGATACAGGCCGTTAGAAAATAGGTGGCAAGTTTAGATAGAGCATCTGGATTGGCACAGGCTTGGAGGGCCGAAGGGCCTGTTTTTGTGCTGTAATGTTCTTTGTTCTTTGTACTATCGTGTTAAACAGCAGTGTGGGCTTGAATGACTGATTTGTTTACTCTGGCTCCTAATTTCTAAATTCCTGTGTTCTGATAAGAATATTTCTTGCTGAATATTGTACAACATGCAGAGGCAGTGACTCTGGTCTTGAGAAGTGCACAATCGACTTTAGATTACCCAGGAAGAGTAAGGTAATGTAAGTGTTTGAGCAACAGCTGAAGCTAATGTATCATACTGCAGCTAGGCATTAGTAATATGATAGTGTTTACCACCAACAAGGTGCTGCTGTCAAACCAAAAGATCAGTTTGTCTATTATGTGGTAAATGGATTTTAGTGTCAATGTGATGTCAGGTACATTGGCAGTGCATCTCAATGCCTGGCACATTATATTAACCAGCTTTTTCCTTCAGCTAGGAGAAAATGAGGACTGCAGATGCTGGAGATTAGAGTCGAGAGTGTGGGCTGGAAAAGCACAGCAGGTCAGGCAGCATCCGAGGAGCAGGAGAGATGATGAAGGGCTTTTGTCTGAAACGTCAATTCTCCTGCTCCTTGGATGCTGCCTGACCTCCTGTGCTTTTCCTGCACCATACTCTCAACTCTTACTCCTTCAGCTGTTAACACACAAACAAAGCACTGACCATATCCAACCAATCTGCACTTAGAATACTCAAAACATAGTGTATAATATTTGATATGATTCTTCAAATTGGATGACATTTGCTAAATTATCCTGAACGGGCAAAGAATTGCAATGACAACCAATTTAGGACTCAGTCTGGTACACTTGCATGTATTGGAAGCTACATATATAGATAGACAGAACACTGTTCTTTACAAACAGAAAGGACACGTACATGTGCTGTGTCTTTTCAACTCAACAAAATAGATGACAACCATTCACTGGCTCATTCTGCGGGGCAATGTTTGATTGATCAGAATCGAACTGAATGGTTTGAAAGTGAAATAAAACTGGTAGTTAATAGTCAATCATCATCAACTATTTCATTATCCATGGCAGTACAGTCCGGTTCCCAAGAAATTAGCACTTTTCCTTCTTACTGTATATCTGTTGGTTTTCCCCTTTATTGGTATTCTTGTGAGTTGTCATGATGAACGCAAAATGAAAAGCTTTTAAAAAGGTACTCCAATTATACTATATTTGTTTCTCTGCTGAGAAAAGAATGAATCTCTAATTCCTTTCCATATGGTTCTAATTAAAAATTTGCAGAAAAACTTTGAGTTGTAATCATTTAAGAAAAGTGGCTGTTATTTTTCACAGAAATTCATAGTGATGAAGATGCACTGAATTTACATCAACAGTGAGTGAGTTAGCACTTCTTAGTTGAACACTTCAAATGGGTAGAGTAACACTTCAGAATAAGTAGCACATATCCTCCAGATATTGACATAATGGATTGAGCATTTTCTTACATTGTGTGTACTGTCATATCATAAACACATTCATTGACCTATGACTTCTGTCTTCATTGTTATTTAAATTTGATTCTTCTCGAATTTCATGTGCTCTGTTTCAAATCAACTATGAACAAGAATTTTATTTTAATTTTATTCAAACATAAGATGAGGGCATCACTGGCTAGGCCAGCATTTGTTACCAATCCCTCACTGTCCAGAAGGCATTTGAACGTCAAACACAACCCTATGGATTTGAAAGTACATGTAGAACAGACCAGGCAAAGGTGGCAGTTTCCATCCTTAAAGGACATGAAAGAACCAGATGGGACTTTTCTCGCAATCGACAATGGTTTCATGGTCATCCTTAAACTCCTAATTCTAGACTTTTATTGAATTCAAATCCAATTATCTGCCATGATGGGATTCGAACACAGAACCCCAGATTATTACCTTAGTCACTGCATCGATACTGTCACATTAATACCACTAGGCAATTGTTGTGCCATTATTTTTAGTTTTAATCTTGTTTTAAGATTCAGTATTGCAAATAGTTCTCATAAGTAGCTTTCACTGCTTATCTGTTTATCATTTGTCTGGATCATTAACAATTGCCAAGGATTAACCATAGAACATAGAACATAGAACATTACAGCACAATACAGGTCCTTCAGCCCTCGATGTTGCGCTGACCTGTCATACCAATCTGAAGCCCATCTAACGTACACTATTCCGTGTACGTCCATATGCTTGTCCAATGATGACTTAAAGTTGGCGAATCTACTACCATTGCAGGACAAAGCATTCCATTCCCTTACTACTCTCTGAGTAAAGAAACTACCTCTGACATCTGTCCTATATCTGTCATCCCCCAATTTAAAGCTATGCCCCCTCGTGCTCGTCGTCACCATACTTGGAAAAAGGCTCTCCCTGTCCACCCTATGTAACCCTCTGATTATCTTATATATTTTATCACTTGTATGATATATGGTTATCCTTTAGTTACAGTAGGGATGCAATGGTTTGTTAGGTCGAGACTTACTGATTCATCTTAACCTATCCAGAGTGTCAGCCTAAATGTATCCCCAAGACTTTAACTGTATAAAAAAAAATCTAATAAACAGCGACGAAAGTAAGACAACAGTAGCAATGCTTAACATAGTCATTAAGCTATGTAGTTCTTAAGCTTTAAAATTTTCTTGAGAAAACTGAAAATAATGAATGATCCAATCTGTTTTGCTAAGCTAAGATGAGAGGGGAATGATTTAAAAGGGACGTAAGGGGCAACTTTTTCATGTAGATGGTGGCGTGTGTATGGAATGAGCTGTCAGAGGAAGTGGTGGAGGCTGGTACAATTAAAACAGTTAAAAAGCATCTGGATGGGTATATGAATAGGAAGGGTAGAGAGGGATATGGGTCAAGTGCTGGCAAATGGGACTAGATTAATTTAGGTCAGCACGTAAAGGTTGGACTCTATGACTCTATGCATATTTTATGGTCACTTAAAAAAAAACTAATCTCTCATTAAAATTATCTTGCCTGACCATCATCATTAAAAGCTTTCAGAAGGATGTTCAACTGGAATCTATCAAACTGAGAAATAGTTTTCAGGAACAAACAATACATTATTTTTATCCAAGATCTCACTGAATTGAGAACGGTTTGGTCGGGTTAAATGTTTAAATCATATTAGTATGTTGTTCTTCATAAAAAAAAGTTAACCTGTTTGTGCTTGAATTAAATAACTTGATCCCTTCCTTGGATAATTGGCTTGAGGATATAACTAAAACATGTTAAAAAAATTCAAAATAAACTTTTGTTTTATACCATTATGTGCCAGGGCAAAATTGAACAAGCCAATAATATATACATCTGAAGAGAAAATGTTGCATTGTTGTCATATCAGTTTCAAATAAGCAGGATAATTTGATTTTCTGCTTCATTTCCAGTAAATTCTTACAATGAAGCAGATAAACTTGACAGAAACCTGATTCTGTTGAATGCATACATTGCTTCAGGTGCAGAATGACGGGAATGGAGATCAATTATAGAATGGATCAATGTTGTGGAAAGAAACAGGGCTAAGATATTGTAGAGGGTATTTGGAGTTAAATGAATTACAGCATTCACACCTGTCTTTACAATGACTAAAGATTTTTGCAACTACATGATACTTCAATTATTTTTTTCATTTTATTTGGCAGTTGTTTCAGTGTGTCCATCTGTTTCTCCAAACAAATGCCATTTGTACTAACACTGATCACTTTAATTGGCAGAACGTTGCTCTCACTTAAAGCTTCAGCTGCCATTCAAGGGACCTGCTTCATTGTTGACAAGCAGAAGCTGGAAATGCAGCCAGATACTGTTTTAGGATATGCTTATATAAGGACAGTAAAGGAGTAGATGTGTTGTTTGAGATTCATGGACGGCCTATAAGGAATATCATTAGCAGAATGTAAGCAGAACCATTTATCGAACAACTCCACCATATGGAAGAAGGTGAAGTTCAAAAGATTAATAAACCCAGGAAGTCAGCTATGCTAAAACAAGACAGGATTTCACTAAGCCAAGTACAGAGGAACCTCAACTATCCGGCATTCAATTATCGGATTATTGGATTATCCGGAAAGATTGCAAGGTCCTGACGCTAGGCTAAACCATGTTATCTTACACTCGATTATGTGGAATTCGATTAACCAAATGAAATACTCCCCGCCCTCGTCCTTCGGATAATCGAGGTTCCTCTATAAATAGAAGGAAACATCTTGAATTTCCATAACATAAAATGAAGTCCTGCACAGGCTGGAGATTAGATTAGATTACTTACAGTGTGGGAACAGGCCCTCCGGCCCAACAAGTCCACACCGCCCCGCCGAAGCGCAACCCACCCATACCCCTACATTTACCCCTTACCTCTTACTACGGGCAATTTAGCATGGCCAATTCACCTGACCTGCACATCTTTGGACTGTGGGAGGAAACCGGAGCACCCGGAGGAAACCCACGCAGACACGGGGAGAATGTGCAAACTCCACACAGTTAGTCGCCTGAGGCGGGAATTGAACCTGGGTCTCTAGCGCTGTGAGGCAGCAGTGCTAACCACTGTGCCACCGTGCCGCCCAAATTACAGGAGAAACTTAGCAGATCTAGATGGCATTTGTGAAGAGAAAACAAAGTTAGCGTTTTGAGTCCAGTGATCCTTCTTCAGAACGCTTCTTCTGTGAACCTTCTCGTATTTCCATATCACCTTTCATTTGAATATACCCTAAAGTACTTTCTAACCAATAATGTACTTTGGAAGTGTCATCACTGTTTAAATCTATGAAAATATTGCAACATAATATTGACAAAACTGAGAAGACAATCTTGTTTCATAAGATAGACTGATAAAGTCATAGAGTTATAGAGTGTGAAAACAGGCCCTTCAGCCCAACTCATCCATGCCAACCAGGTTTCCGAAATTGAACTAGTCCCATTTGCCAGCGTTTGGCCTATATCCTCTAAACCTTCCTATTTACGTACCCATCCAGATGCCTTTTAAAAGTTTCACTTGTATCCACTTCCATCACCTCCTATGGCAGCTGGTCCCATACACACACTACCCTCTGCATGAAAAAAATGGCCCACAGGTCCCTTTTACATCTTTTGCCTCTTGCCTTAAATCTGTATCTGATGCTCCAGGGGAAATAGCCCCAGCCTATTCAGCCTCTCCCATAACTCAAACCTTCAATCCTGGCAATGCCCTTCAAAATCTTTTACTAACTCTTTGAGTTTAACAACATTTTTCCTGTAGGAGGGAAACCAGAATTGAATGCAATATTCTGAAAGTGGACTCACCAGTAACCTGTGGAGCTGGAACAAGATGTCTCACCTCCAATCCTCAATGCGTTGACCCACAAAGACAAGATTGTCAAATGCCTTCTTCATCTCTCTGTTCCCCTGCAACTCCACTAAACATTTCTTTCAGTTAGCAGATCAAAGAACGGGTACCCACAGAGGTGGAAGTAATGAAGACATCAATGTTGACAAGTATGTTTGGCCACTGACTATGCAACTGAGAGGGGAACTGAGTCAATGTTGTACTCAGCTGAAGATCTTAAAGGTGAGGCCCTTCTATATAGTACTCCCTGATGGAAAGCAGGCTTCTTTATTGCTGTATTTGAGCATTATAATTATTTCCGGCTTCATCCTTAGCAGCAAGCAAACCTCCTCCGCCTCCTCTACCTCTTCCAGCTGCTCAGTAATTCAGTGCTTCTGAACTACAAAATTGTACAGCATGCCTGAGACTATAAGAATGTTTAAATTCAGCTCACATTATACTGTAGGGTAATCCTTGATCTTTCCAGGCATTTAAAATGCCTCTTCAGTTATCGACTGAGAATTTATTGATAATGATGGTGTCAAGATGAACTTTGTAACTTCATTGATCAACAACTTGTTCTGTCTCAATGATGTCCTCAGCCATGGTCCCCTAGGAACCACCTCTATTGGCTTTTTTTTCCTTCAGTTAGGCCCAACACAGAACACCATTAAATCAAAACATCATGAATGTGGCCCAAAAGGTTGGCCTTGCTTAGGCGGTCCTACCCTCCTGAGGCACATTCTCATTCCCTCGTTCAGGATCAACTCGATAGAAGGGGGTCACTTAATCAGGTAGAATGGTGGCACAGTCCTACCTCCTGCCTACTTGCATCCATGGACTGAATTCCCTGGTGTGTTTGCTTGCTGCGTCCCAGGAGGGTCCTCATTTTAAGGAACTGAGACCTGATTGAGGAACTGACTATTGACAAGACTAAATAAAAACTGAAAGAACTGCAGATTTTGTAAATCAGAACAGTTCTGAGGAAGGGTCACTTAACCTGAAACATTAACATTAACTTGATTTTTTTGCACAGATGTTGCCAGACCTGCTGAGCTTTTCCAGGAACTTCTGATTCTGACAATTGGCAAGGACCTGCCTAAAACCCCTCTCCTGCCTTTGATGTTGATTCCTCTACAGCTTGATCCTTGTCAACAGGGAGGAAAGGGTCATGTGAGGGAGCCGTGGTTTAATAAGGAATTGGAATCCCTTGTTAAATGGAAGAGGCCGGCCTATGTAAAGATGAGGCATGAAGGTTCAATTGGGGCGATTGAGAGTTATAAGGTAGCCAGGAAGGACCTGAAGAGAGAGCTAAGAGCAGCAAGGAGGGGACATGAAAAGTCCTTAGTTGGTAGGTTTAGGGAAGCCTTAGGGTTTGTCAGGTAGGTATGTCAGGAATAAAAGAATGACTAGGAGGAATAGGTCCAGTCAAAGATAGTAGTGGGAAGTTGCGTGTGGAGGCTGAAGAGATTGGGGAGACA